>NC_058135.1:276266969-276302925 GCF_016433145.1 Gracilinanus agilis
ATATATATATATATATATATATATATATATACACATACATATGAATATATACAAAACACTTTCCATATAGTACTTTATAAACTATAAATATATATATGATAATATGATATTAAGTAATTTTTTAAATACTATATGAAGTACTTTTAAGACTATAATAATTTATAAAATACTATATCATTTTTCAAAATTATTATATAATATATAAATAGATATTAGATAGATAGATAGATAGATGATAGATAGATAGATAGATAGATAGATAGATAGATGAATTAATGGATAGATCACTGAGCTTGGAATCAAGAAAAATCTTAGTTCAAATCTACCCTCAAGCACTTACTAGTTATGTGAACCTAAATAAGTCACTTAACCTCTATTTATGTGAATTTTTCTCATCTATAAAATGGGAATAATAACAGCATCTATGTCCCAAGGTTGTTTATAGGACAAAATTAGATAAGTTCAAAGCACTAATCAAAATGTCTGACATATAGGAAGCACTATAGACATGTTAGCTACAATAATTATTATCATTGTTGTCATTAGTATTATTATACGAGTTCCTAATGACCAGATATATTTAGAGCTAGAAGAGATTTTAGTATCATGTATTCCAAAATCCATAGTTTACACATGGGGAAGCAGAGACTCGGAGTTTAAGGGAGTAATCCAAGCTCATCCTTAAAGTAATTAGCAAATTCTCATTTGCTAATGATTCTAAATCCAGAACTTACTGTTCGAATTCCAAATACATCAAGAACTATGCTATCTTTATGTGTGAAGGACTACACATTTTGTTTAAAAATATACTCTGATTACCTGAATTATACCTCCCCCTTTAACTGCATCTCAATGATAAATTTGATGATCAATTTCTCTCTATTCCTACAGAACAGGTTGTAAGGACTCATCTCTGAAGATCTCTTTCAACTATAGCAAATAGTAGTTAATGGGGTGACTATTATTATATCATAAAATACTTTTATTTTAGATCAAGTTTTCTCTGGATTCATCACTGAGATCTCTTCTCATTTTTACAGTTGATTTCCATTTTGTGATATCTCAAGAAAAAATCACTTTAAAATATAGATTACTGTAGAGAGTTATAGTATTTAATATTGGAGACCTGTATACTAAGATAAATAAGATCACTCCTATAGTCACAATATAGTACAGAAGACAATTCCCAGAAAATTATAGTATGATAGCCTTTAGATAAATGAGACATTAAATCCAAAGTCATGCATATAGCAAATGACAAATGATTTCTAAACTTTCTACTTCTGTTTATATTGATTCTAATTATTGTCTAGAATCAAGTTTATGAAATCGCATATAATTTTGTTATCTTTTATTTCATATTTCAATGCTCAGAATTCCTAATCTTTAGCCTTTCCCCAGCCATTCTGAGTGAGACATACCCTTAAGAAAGAGTAAGAATTCTATGACACAGTATAGTTCAATCTATTATGTTAAGTACTAATTTGTAACATCAGTTCCATTTGGGTTTTTAAATTATTTTAACAGTTTAATTAAATGAACTTTTCTTAAGTCCCAGCTATTTTCATAGGCAATATACTAGCCATCTAGTAATTTTTTTTCTGATTTAAATATTTAATTTTTTTAGAAAAAATTTCCCATGGTTGCATGATTCCTGTTTTTACTTTCTCCTTCATCCTTCCTTTAACGTCCCCCACCATATCCAACACACATTTCCACTGGTATTAACATGTGAGATCAGTCAAGACTTATTTACATATTATTGATAGTTACATTGGCGTGGTCATTTAGTGTCTACATCACCAACCATGTCCACATCAACCCCTGCATTCAAGCAGTTGTTTTTCTTCTGTGTTTCTACTCCTGTAGTTCTTCCTCTGAATGTGGGTAGTGTTCTTTTCCATAAATCCCTCAGAATTTTCCTGGGTAATTGCACTGTTGCCAGTACAGAAGTCTTTTACATTCAGTTTTACCACAGTGTATCAGACTCTCTGTAAAATGTTCTGGCTCTGCTCCTTTTGCTCTGCATCAATTCCTGGAGATCTTTCCAGTTCACCTGGAATTCCTGTAGTTTATTATTCCTTTGAGCACAATAGTATTCAATCACCAGCATATGCCACAAAATTTGTTCAGCCATTCCCCAATTGAAGGGCATTTCCTCATTTTCCAGTTTTTTGCCACCACAAAAAGTGTGGCTATAAATATCTTTGTACAAGTCTGTTTATCTATGATCTCTTTGGGGTACAAACGCAGCAATGCTATGGCTAGATCAAAGGGCAGGCATTCTTTTATCACTCTATGGGTATAGTTCCAAATTGCCATCCAGAATGGTTGGATCAGTTCAGAACTCCACCAGCAATGCATTAATGTCCCAATTTTGCCATATCCCCTCCAACATTCATTACTCTCCCCTGCTATCACTTTAGCCAATCTCCTAAGGGTGAGGTGGTACCTCCTAGTTGTTTTAATTTGCATTTCTTTAATTATTAGAGATTTAGAACACTTTCTCATGTTCTTATTGATAGTTTTGATTTCTTTATCTAAAAATTGCCTATTCATGCCCCTTTCCCATTTATCAATTGGGGAATGGCTTGATTTATTATACAATTGATTTAACTCCTTGTATATTTGAGTAATTAGACTTCTGTCAGAGTTTTTTGTTATAAAAGCTTTTTCCCAGTTTGTTGCTTCCCTTCTGATTTTGGTTGCATTGTTTTTGTTTGTACAAAAATTTTTTAATTTAATATAGTCAAAATTATTTATTTTACATTTTGTAATTTTTTTCTAACTCTTGCTTGGTTTTAAAATCTTCCCTTTCCCATAGATTTTACAGGTATATTATTCTATGTTCACCTAATTTTCTTATAGTTTCCTTCTTTATATTCAAGTCATTCATCTATTCTGAATTTATCTTGGTGTAGAGTGTGAGATGATGATTTAAACCTAATCTCTCCCATATTGTTTTCCAATTTTCCCAACAGTTTTTGTCAAATAGTGGATTCATGTCCCAAAAGTTGGGCTCTTTGGGTTTATCATACACTGTCTTGCTGATGTCATTTACCCCAAGTCTATTCCACTAATCCTCCCTTCTGTCTCTTAGCCAGGCCCATATCATTTTGATGACCAGAGCTTTATAGTAGAGTTTAATATCTTGTACTGCTAGGCCACCTTCCTTCATGGTTTTTTCATTATTTCCCTTGATATTCTTGATCTTTTGTTCTTCTAAATGAACTTTGTTATAGTTTTGTCCAATTCAGTAAAAAATGTTTTTGGTAGTTTGATAGGTATGGCACTAAATAGGTAAATTAATTTGGGTAGCATGGTCATTTTTATTATGTTAGCTCATCCTACCCATGAACAATCAATGTTTTTCCAATTGTTTAGATCTAGTTTTAATTGTTTGGAAAGTGTTTTGTAGTGTTTTTCATATAATTTCTGTGTTTGTTTTGGAAGATAGATTCCTAAATATTTTATATTGTCTAGGATGATTTTAAATGGTGTTTCTCTTTCTACCTCTTGCTGCTGTGATGTGTTGGAGATATATAGAAATGCTGATGATTTATGTGCATTTATTTTGTATCCTGCAACTTTGCTAAAGTTGTTGATTATTTCTATTTGCTTTTTAGTTGATTGTCTAGGATTTTTTAAGTAGATCATCATATCATCTGTAAGAGTGATAGCTTAGTCTCTTCATTGCCTATTTTAATACCTTCAATTTCTTATTCTTCTCTAATAGCTACTGCTAGTGTTTCTAATATAATGTTAAATAATAGAGTTGATAGTGGGCATCCTTGTTTTATGCCGGATCTTATTGGGAAGGCTTCTAATTTATCCCCATTGCATATGATGCATGTTGATGGTTTTAGATATATACTGTTTATTATTTTTAGGAAAGGTCTTTCTATTCCAATGCTTTCTAGTGTTTTCAATAGGTTTGAATGTTGTATTTTGTCAAAGGCTTTTTCAGCATCTATTGAGGTAATCATGTGGTTTTTGTTTTTTAGACTGTTGATAGGGCAATTATGTGAATGGTTTTCCTGATGTTGAACCATCCTTGCATTGCTGGTATAATTCCCACCTGATCATGATGGATAACCCTCACAATCACTTGCTGGAGTCTCTGCTAGTATACTGTTTAAGATTTTTGCATCTATGTTCATTAAGGAAATTGATCTTTAGTTTTCTTTCTCTGTTTTTGATCTACCTGGCTTTGGGATCAGTACCATATTTGTATCATAAAAGGAGTTTAGTAGAACTCCTTCTTTGCTTATTATGTGAAATAGTTTGAATAATATTGGAATTAGTTGTTCTTTGGAGGTTTGATAGAATTCACTTGTGAATCCATCTGGTCCTGGGGATTTTTTTCTGAGGGAGTTCTTTGATGGCTTATTCAATTTCTTTTTCTGATATGGGATTATTTAATTATTCTAATTATTCTGCTGTTAAACTAGGCAATTTATATTTTTGTAAGTATTCATCCATCTCACCTAGATTGCTATATTTATTGCCACATAATTGCACAAAATAGTTTTTAATGATTGCCTTGATTTCCTCTTCATTGGAGGTGAGGTCTCCCTTTTCATCTTTAATACTGTCAATTTGATTTTCTTCTTTCCTTTTTTAAATTAGATTGAACAGTAATTTGTCGATTTTGTTTGTTTTTTTCAAAGCACCAGCTTCTAGTCTTATTTATTAATTTAATAGTTCTTTTATGTTCAATTTTACTGATTTCTCCTTTAATTTTTATAATCTCTAATTTGGTGTTTAGCTGGTGATTTTTAATTTGTTCCCTTTCTAGGTTTTTTAATTTGCATGCCCAGTTCATTGATATTTGCCCTCTCTAATTTGTTAATACATGCATTCAAGGATATAAATTTCCCCCTGAGTACTGCCTTAGCTGCATCCCACAGAGTTTGGTACAATGTCTCATCATTGTCATTCTCTTGAATGAAATTATTGATTGTTTCTATGATTTCTTCTTTAACTGGTTTTGGAGAATCATATTATTTAATTTCCAATTAGTTTTTGATTTGCCTTTCCAGGTGCCCTTACTAATTATTATTTTTATTGTGTTATGATCTGAGAAGGTTACATTTATTATTTCTGCTCTTTTGCATTTGTTTGCAATGTTTCTATGCCATATTACATGGTCAATCTTTGTGAAGGTACCATGTGCAGCTGAAAAGAAGGTGTATTGCTTTTTGTCCCTATTTATTTTTCTCCACATATCTATTAAATCTAATTTTTCTAGGATTTATTTTACTTCTCTTATCTCTTTCTTATTTATATTTTGGTTTGATTTACCTAAATCTGAAAGAGGAATATATAGTTCTCCCACTAGTATGGTTTTACTATCTATTTCCTCCTTGAGCTCTGCCAGTTTCTCCTTCAGGAATCTGGATACTATACATGTCAAGCACTGTTGTTTCCTCATTGTCTATACTGCCTTTTATCAGGATGTAATTACATTCCCTATCTTTTAATCAAATCTATTTTAACTTTGGCTCTGTCAGAGAGCATGATTGCCAATCCTGCCTTCTTCTTCTCATTGGAAGCCCAAAAGATTTTGATCCAGCACTTGACCCTAAACCTGTGTATGTCCACCTGACTCATATGTGGTTCTTGAAGACAACATATGGTAGGATTTTGATTTCTAATCCACTCTGCTATTTGCTTCCATTTTATGGGTGAGTTCATCCCATTCACATTCAGAATTATAATTATCAGTTGTGTATTCCCCAACATTTTGGTATCCTCTCCTAGTTCTACTCCTTCTTCTTACACTATTTCCTTTTAAACCAGTGGTTTGTTTTGGACCAATCCCCCTTGTCCTCTCCCTTGATTTACTTCACTTTCTACCCTCTCCCTTATTATTCCCCCCTTTTTATTTTTAAGGCCTAATGAATTCCCTCCCTCCTCTCCTCACATCCCCTTTTTGACCTCCTCACTCCCCTGCTCCCCTTGGTTAATCCCTTCTGACTTTCTCAGTAGGGTTAGATAGAATTCTATATCCCAATGGATATAGCTACTCTTCCCTCTCAGGGTTAATTCCGCTGGGAGTAAGGTTTAAATATTACCTCTTAATGCTCTCTTCTTCTCCTCTTTATAATAGTATTCATCCCCTCCCCTTCCCATGCTCTCTTTGTGTGGTATAGAATATCCTATTTTTCTTATTCATTCAAGTTTCTCTTGATGCCATCTACTATTCACCTCCCCCCTTCTTTTTTCCCTGCCCCATCTCATCTTAGACCATTTAGTGCTCCAACCTCTCCCTATGAATATTTTTTTCTAATTACTGTAATAGTGAATACAGTTTTTGAAAATTACACATAACATTTCTCCATATAGGAATACAAATAATTTGATCTTATTAACTCTCTTAAAGTGGTGAATTTAAGAATAAGAATTTTCTTTCTTTCCCCTCTGTTTCTTATTTACCTTTTCATGTTTCTCTTGGTTTTTGTGGTTGAATATCCAACTTTCCATTTAGTCCTGGTCTTTTCTGTGCAAATACTTGGAAATCTTCTATCTTGTTGAATGCCCATAATTTCCCCTGGAAGTATGTAGTCAGTTTTGATGGGTAAGTCATCCTTGTTTGTAGACCCAGTTCTCTTGCCTTTCTGAATATCATATTCCAAGCCTTGTGCTCGTTTAGCGTGGAGGCTGCCAGGTCCTATGTGATCCTGATTGGTGCCCCTTGATATCTGCATTGTCTCTTTATGACTTCTTATAAAATATTTTCTTTTACTTCGAAGCTCTTGAATTTGGCTATTATATTCCTGGGGGTTGTCTTTTCTGGGTCTAGTGTAAAGGGTGATCTATGGATCCTTTCAATGTCTATATTGCCCTCTTGTTGTAGAACTTCAGGGCAGTTCGCTGAATAATTTCTTTTATTGTGGAGTCCAAATTTCTATTAATTTCTGGTTTTTCAGGAAGACCAATGATTCTAAAATTGTCTCATCTAGAACAGTTTCCTTGATCTGTCAATTTTTCATTGAGATATTTCATATTTCCTTCTATTTTATCAGTCTTTTGACTTTGCTTTATTTGTTCTTACTGTCTTGAGAGATCATTGGCTTCTAATTGCCCATTTCTAACCTTCAGAGTCTGGTTTTCCTTTTTAGTCTGATCTATCTGGTTCTTCAAGGCTTCCAGCTAGTCATTTCTGGTCTTCAATTTGTTTATCAATTCATTTGACTTCTGAACCTCACTTTACAAATGCAAAATTCTGCCTTTTCAAACTGTTGTTTTCTTGACAGATCTCTTCCATCTTTCTCATGATCTCAGATTTGAACTCTTAAAGATCTTGTGACACATTTTCATTTTTTGGGGAAGGTTTGGATGTCTTTAATTGTTTGTCCTCTGTTTTCTGGTTTTTTTATGTGCAGAAGTTATCAAGAGTTAGAGCTTTTTTCTTGGTCTTCTTATTTATTTCTTGGGCCTTGATTGGCATCATTATGTTTTATCTGCCAGAAGTCTGAGTAAGGCAATCTGATTCTCTTTTTATGGAGTTAGGGAGCAGTTTTTTGCCTGAGGCTACTTTGTGAGGCTCTTGGCTTCTATAGGGAGCCTCCTGGAGTCTCTGGTCTAACTTTTTTACAGGGTCGAGCCCCCATCTTCCTAGCCAGCTGCCCAGAGCTTGGAACTTGGCCTGAGCTTGCTCCTCCACCTGAGATTTTCCCCTGAGTCTGAGCGTGCTGGGTGCTGCTGATGCCTCTCTTAGCCTCACTCCCGTGTCCAAGGTCCGAGTTTTCTAGCCTCCTGGGGTCTCTGGTCTAGCTGTTTTCAGGGTCAAAGCCCCTGTGGTCATAGCCAGGTGCCCAGAGCCCAGAACTTGGCCCACACTTGCTCCTCCACCTGAGATTTTCCCCTGAGTCTTAGTGCTGGGCGCTGCTGCTGCCTCTCTCAGCCCCACTCTTGTGTCCAAGGTCTGAGTTTTCCAGCCACCTTGGATCTCAGGTCTTGTTGCTCTCAGGGGCAAGCTCCTAGCAGTGCCTGATAGCTGCCAAGGGGCTAGGTTTTGTGCCCATGCTTGCTCTAACTGGAGCGCAGCCTCTGACTCTGGTACTGTGTATGTGGTGGGGGAGGGTTGATCTCTTTGCATTTTGATGGGAGCTATTTCCCCCCTTTATAGTGTGGAAGTGCCCAAATCCCATGTACCTTCGATACTGCACCCTATTGTGGGGTCCCTTCTTTCATTTTTTTTTGTCCTTTGGAGTTATGCTATATTGTTTGGAAAGGAGAGAAAGTCACCCAGCTTCTACTCAACCACCATATTAACCAGGAAGTCAGGAGCAAACTTTTCCCATCTAGTCTTGAAAAACCTAAAATAGAACAGTCTCTTCCCCTAGCTTACATTGTAACTAGGTGACAAAATATGTTAAGGAAAGCAGAATAATCTTCTTTTTCCCCATAGAAGAACAAGAAGGACTTGCTCTTGAAATTAGATTTGAAGAAGCCAACTTTTCCAAGACATAAAGACAACAGGATGGACTCCTTACATGGAGAACAATCTAGGCAAAGACATAGAAGGGGGGGGCAATTTTGACAAAAAAAAAATAATGAAAAAATAACACTCTAAATTGTGTACATTGAAATGTCTAGAAAGCAGGTCACTTAGCAAATAATTTTCTAGGAAATGCATTCTCCTTTATTTCACAGAAAGACTGAGTCATTTGATCGCTGTGTTTCTTTCAAAGATAATGATTCCATTACTTGGAATGAAGAATTATATATAAGATCCAAGAGATATCATTACCTCCTCCTTCATTATTTCTTAGGACCCTTTGGAACCATATATTAGTAGTCCAATATGGACAGAGCACACCGGTATCATCACTTTTTAAAAATAAAATTCTAGATATTCAATTTTTAAAAAGATATTGCTAGCTTGAAGAATATCTAGAATATGACAACAAGGATGGTGATGGCCTTGAATCAATACCATAGAGTATCAGTTGACAATTTTAAGGGTAAAAAATGCCTAACTTGAACTAAGTCAAATTGGAAAGGGATGATTCAAGTGTTGGGTCCTCTCTCATTATGTCTTCATGTCATTGAATGGTTACTTGTTAGGAAAGCTTTGGTGGAGGTTCCTTTCAAATTTGAATTGTACTATTTCACTACTGAGCTTCCTCATAATTCTAAACCCCCATAGTTCTATGCTATTATTATACATTTCTCAAATTCTTCCTTATTTGCTATATATGCATATGGGAGGCAGAGAGGTGGCAAATAAATGGTGTCAGTCTACAGTAAGGAAGACATGAGTTCAAATTTGGCTTAAGGCACTGACGGTGTGTGACCCTGAAGAAGTCACTTAGTTTTGACTTGCCTCAGTTTCCTCATCTGGAAAATGAAGATAATAGCATTTACCTCCAGGCTTATTGTGAGGATTAAATGAGATAACAACTTAGCCTGGAACATAATAAGCAATATAAAAATGTTGGCTATTACTCTCTGTGTGTGTATGAATATCTACTAGCAAAAAAAGCAATGTTAGTCTATTTATGAAATTATCTTCCTCCCAGGGAATTCTAAACTGAATGTATGCTAGGAATTTAAGTATGGTAAAACTTATTAATTTCATGTTGCCAGAGAAACCTATCTTATTTCACACTAAAGAATGTTACATAGGGCTTAGTTGACTTCAAAGAATGGTAAGACTTTTATTTTTCGGTGCCCTTCTTACAATGGATTCTTATAAAAATCCACTCTTTTGCCAGCAAGATGGCTCAGTGAATAGAGGGCCAGGACTGAATATTGGAGGTGATGCATTCAAATCTTGTTTCAGACTGTAAATAGTTTTGCCAGTGGCCATTTTGTGCCAACTGTAGCAAGAGGGAGTTCAGATCTTAGAATGCCCAAAGCAGGAATGAGGCAGTGGAAGATTGTTGGAGCATCCCTATATTTAGGAGACCACCCCAAGCCAAAGGGACTCAGTCATGAGTTAGGTGAGCGGAAGGGTAGAATGGGAAAGCTCCAATTGAATCCAGAAGCTTCACTAGAGACTTATAGCAGCTGATTCACTTAAGGGTCCAGCTACTTAGGTCAATCATCTTATCCTGCTATTAGCAACACATTTCATCAACAATATCATCAAAATTCAAGAACATCATCAAGAACATCATCACAGGAAATCAACAACGATACTTTGCCAGTCAAGTTTAGCTTTGTCATCTAGTAGCTAGACTAAGCCAGAGACTGCCAGGCCAACCTGAGCATCAACATTTCATTTGAGGCTTTCCCCAAAGGGAACTGCCAAGCCATTTCATCAAACTAGTTTCAGCTTAGATTATCCTTATACCTCTGTCCTTACCCATTACACTTTATTCCCTTACTTCAAGTCATTCCTGTATTCATCAATTAAATATAGATATCTGTTACCTGAGATCTGTTGTTTGGCCTAGTTCACCAACTCCATAAAGATCCTCAATGCCAAATCTGGCAGTTGAGGGACAACTCTCTGACTAGGAAGAATATACAAGCTTACTATCAACTCTTGCTTGTAATTGATTCCCATCTGTTCAAAATCTTCATTACCAATTCGCTGTCAGACAAGCAGTAATCCAAATAACATCATGAAGATACAAAGATATAAATCCTTAGGGAACAGTGAGCTTAACTAGTTACAGTTTGAAATCTTCACAGTATCAGCTCACTGGCTCCCCACTCAGTTGGGAAACACTGTCTAGCTGCTGAACAAGAAGCAAGCTGTGAAAATAATCCCAACAAGACACATCCTAGCTATGTGACCTAGGCAAGTTACAACAATAATAGTTACAACAATAATAGTTGTATTATAAAATTTCAAATTTACCTTTGTTTCATAGGAACATGACTTCAAAGAACTCTGAAACTGACCTTATCCCAGAATGAACAATAAACTTCCAACCATCCATTAAGCACCTTGAATGGGAATGATAGAGATACTCAAGTCTTAAAAACCCTTTTCAGGTTCTTGGTTCCTCTTATTGTATTTGGGCCTCTTCCAGATACCCTAGCCTCAGGTTACAGCCTCATTCCCATGTCCCTATGAAACTTGTCTGGTTATTTTTACTGATTATATTCCTTTAAAAGTATATGAGATCCCAATTTCTTCATTTCAATGGAAAATCCCATGATGGAAATCCCATTCATGGTGAATTTTTCCAGATACATTGTTTCCAGAGTCTCAAAGTTTAGCTCAGTGTGGTGGTAGTAGTGTGTGTGAATGACTCTCTATGGTGATAATAAGAGCAATATCTCCCTTGTCCTGACTAAAAACTTGCTCTTTTATAACTACTTGGTGATCCTTTGTATTTCCAGGTTGACAAAATCGATTTGAAGCATTTTATTCTATTAGAGAGACAGGAAAGGAAACTTTTTTTGCTATTGCTTATTGTAAACTATTTAGTCAATTAATGTAGAGCTCTGATGCCGAATCTATGGCACATGTGCCAAAGATGGCACATAGAGACCTCTCTGCAGGCGCATGCACCATCCCCGACAGAGCTAGTTACTAGAAAGGCAGAGCTGTTCCCTTTTCCCTTGCCACCATGCATCCCTGCCCCTTTGGACTTACTCTCTTCCCTGATCAGAGTGCCTAGACCACTCTCTTCCATTTCTCCCTCCCCTATCTGGGACTAGGGGCTGCAGGGTGGTAGGAGCAGGGTCTCCTCCCCTGTACACCTTTGTTATGCAAATATAAGCAGCCTAAAAGGCACTAAGGTTGTATCCCTTCAACAGAGCAGAGCAGAGACCAAGTGGGATTGCATTTAAATCAGACTTGACAAGGACATGCACCCTACATTGTATTGAGGCCCCCTGCCCCTCTAGCCTTCCCCTACCTTCCCAACCCTACTAGTATTCTCCAGGCAAACGCTGGCAGCAGACCCCTTGATTGCACCCCACCCCCACCCCATGTGGATGGATGAAGTGACCCCCACCCCCAAATGTGTTGGTGGGGGCATTCATTTTTAACTGGGACTCAGTGTCACATAAAACTAGGCATTTTATTTTGTTATACTTGGGTTAAGGACAAAATAATTAGATTTTTGAAAGGGAATGCCATGTAGAGGCACTTCCTCTGCCTATGGGAATAAGATGGGAAACAACTTTCATGTACAATTTTAGAGATTTCCTGAAATATGGTGAGAGTAAATAAATTTCCCATGGTCACATGATTAGTATGTGTCAGAAGTTGTATTTGAGACTAGGTCTTTCTCACTAGATAGACATTCTATCTATTTCTTTTGAACTTTGTTTAAAAAGTGATATTGAAATTTTTGTCCACATAAAAAAATTCCATGAATGTTACTTCAAGAAAAGACCTTTGGGCATAATTAAAATGTTTCCCTTCAGGGGAAAAACATTCTTATAATCAACTCCTTTGTGAGAGGATGTTGAACGGTTTTGCAAGTTGGTCCAGTATCAAGAGATTTTGTTTCTTTTTTTCTTTTTAAGGACAAAAAACCCAGATATTATAAAGACTATTTGTGAGAATTATCTTAAAAAAATGGTTGTTATAGATCACAATGAGAAAAAAAATGATTTTAATATTGACATGTTCTTGGGTACTTGAGCTTTTTAGGGCACAGAAGAGATTTGTTCTTTTACTTAGCCTTTAATCAGCTTTATTAAATATAAGTTTCTTTAACATTATGTATCTTCCAAACACAATGGCAATATTCAAAATAGAATTCAATGTGAATTGGGCCCTAGACCATCCTTCTCTTCATCACCATCAACAGCATCATACTTATCAACATACTCAACCTCCCAAGTCCCAGTTTGAAGAAATAAAGCCTTTGCTGTGAGATTCAGTCTTCAGTATTCAAAATAGTAAGTAACAGTATAAAGAACATAAGGGGAAAGGTAATGACATTTGGGGAGTAGCATCAGTGTTGTTTTCTTTCTAGACTAGTGAAAAAGCCATTAATGGGGAAGAAAATAATTCTTCAGGGTGAAAGTTTCTACTAGATATTTTATTTCTTGGCAATTCATATTGTACTTAATGATATGCTAAATTTAGAAAAAAAGATTGTGATGATAACAATAAAACAAATAATCTCAGAGTTTGAAGAGAAACTCAATCACTACCAAATCTAATTCATACTCGTATAAGAATCCCAATTCATCATTACAGCCAAGTGGTCATTCAATCTTTATTGATGACCCTCCAAAAGAAAGGACAAACACATTTTCTTTCAAGTTAGTAAAAATTTTGTTTTGGATGATGCTCTTTTTTAAAATGTTTCTCCTGACATAAAACCCAAGTGTGCCTATTTGCAGCATCTACCCAGTTTCGAGTATACCTGTTTAGACTCATGCAATATATTTGTAACTCCTCTTCCCAATTCTTAAATTTTCAAGTTTTAAAAAACTTCCAGTTTTTAAATCGGTCTCCAAATGACATGATCTAAATTACTCTCATTTTCATAACCTCCATCTTATCAATTTCATTTCTAAAATAAGGAAAAAAGGGGGCAGCTGGGTAGCTCAGTGGATTGAGAGCCAGACCTAGAGATGGGAGGTCCTAAGTTCAAATCTGACCTCAGACACTTCCCAGCTGTGTGACCCTGGGCAAGTCACTTGACCCCCATTGCCTAGCCCTTACCACTCTTCTGCCTTGACTCCAAGATGGAAGGTAAGGGTTTTAAAATAAGATAAGATAAGATAAGATGCTGAGGGACCAAGTCCTAAAGAAATAGAATATATAATTTTTAATTTAAAAGTATTTTTTTCACAGTTTCATATTCTTGCAAGGCAGAACTGGGTTTTACTTTCATGTCTTTCTCAAGGGTGAGTTGATATAATATTTAACAATGAAATTTTCAGATAACAAAAGTATACAGAACATACTTTTAAAATTTAATCTTCATTATTAACACTTCTACATGACTTTATTAAGTCAAAGGAAATATAAATATAATTCACATAGGAAAGTATCAGGCATATAGTGAAGTGCCATGTGAATGCTAATTATTAATTCTAATATCGCCTAGAACTTATCATTGAGTCTAATTGGCACAAGCTTGTATATTAAACATTTTTAAAATAGGTTAGTTTCTTTTGGGGCTAATTTATTGACTAATATCTTCACAGGTCAAATGAATATGATATATGTATATATATATATATATCACTTAGCACAAACATTTCTTCTAATTACATTACAATGCAATTTAACCTTCAATAGCAATTCTTATTAGTCGTGTTAAGAATTGAATATAACTATCTCCTGTTGTTAAAACTATAAACACAAAATTATGAGGTACCACTATTCTTTCATAAATTCTGCTGAAATCAGATTGAGAAATAATTACATTCTTCAATTCTGTGCAGATCCTGAATATATATTCATTTATGAAAACTTAGAAAAGTACTCTGGACAGTTTTGTTGTAAATCTCCAAATTAACAAATATTATATTAAAGTTCATAACAAAATAAAACACACTTGAATTGAAAATTTCTTATTTTAGTTAGTTGTGAAGACTTAGCTCTTTTGTTTCTGATTTTCCTAATTCCCAAATTAGAGTAACCACCTCTCTTAAGAAGGGACCTCACACAGGGTAGATAACACAAGGCCAAATTTTGCATCTGGATCTGGATCATGTGTTGAAAGAAATATAATGGATACTGGAAAGGAGAACAAAGAGGATATTGACCCATATTAGGACTCTTCTGTCTTGGTAAAGTCCTCTCCTTTTGGAGGTAAGGCTCCTTGTACATATGTCTTCGATGGATTTCTTCAGGTTCCAGATATAGAGTGAACTTGTCTGTGGGGTTTGGATTCCTAAGAATGTCTTGGAATAATCTAGAAATTCAGATTTTGTTCCATTTCAACTCCATTTTCACCTGTGGCTCCAAATAAAGTTTGGGTTTTCATTAGCTAAGACCCAGACATCTCTTTGGTCTTGGAAGAAAGTTCACTTTCTAATTAGGTCATTCAATTAAAACCCTAATTTTTGTTGTTGTTGTTATTTTTACATTGTCATTAAGTATTTTCCCAACTATTTCTTATCTATTTGCAATAACCAGTTAGGTCTGCAGTTTACCAAACCCAAATTAACTTTTTCACCTTCTGGAACACATAAGTGTTAAGAAAAGCCCTAGGTTCTCTAGATAGAATAAGTAGTAGTTTGAAAAATTTGAAATGATAGCATTCAAAACAAAAGAATCAATATCTAGAATTAAAATGCATCTCGTTACTGGTACCATTAAAAATTAGTAGTACTATATTCAATCATGTCCACATGTACCATGCCAAAAGCTATAAGGAGAATGCTAAAATATGGATTTATTCATCCTCAGCCTTTCATTTGACTCCAGCTAGAGATTCTGATGCCTGGATCACAAGTTCTGTAATCTCAGCTATTGGAGAATCAATAGTTATACAATTTTAAACATTATTGGCTTACATTTAAGCTTCAAGCAATTAAGGTTATTAGAGAGAAACCTCCATCTAAGATTTACATTAGAAATACAATATGAACAAAATCCAGAATTTAAGTTCTCAAGCTTCTATGAGAAGGCTGTAAAAAATTGTATTACCATTATCACCAAAATTATATCTGTAATATAATTGTATCTGGAAGAAGCTTCAGATACAATAGAAGAGACTTATAAGATAAAAGGGCACTCAAGACTGGTACTTAAGATTTGATTATGGAGAAGGGGTCTTGAAGGGAGAAATGGATGGGGGGACCAGTTTTACTTAACTTACTACTACTTTGAGATTTTAATAATTAATAATTTGAGAATAACACACTAATTTCTCACTCAACACATTGTGGACATCACTTTAGCAGGTAGCTCAGGTAGTAAAAATTTTAATTCTCTTTGGGGCCTCCAAATACCTCAGCCTAAAATAAATCCCAAAATCAGCAAAGAAATTCCAAAAAAACACACCTTTATTCAGGACAAGGGAGATAATGTTCTTATGGCCAACACACAGAGTCTCACACACACATCACACACACACACACACACTGTTGTGGGATAGCTTTGAGGTGAACCCTAGGTTTAGGAAAGTTTGCCCTTTGCAAGAATACAAGACTCCAAAGTTAGCTTAAAAATAAAAAGAGACATATATTAATTTGGAGATAATGTTAAATGGCTAGGAAACAGTGTGCAGGTGAAACACTGCCTCCCTGAGGAGATGAGGTTTGGGGTTGTTATGTCCCTTTGACAACCAGGATTCCAGCATAAGGGGGAGGATGAGGTGTATCAGGAATTAGATAATTCATTGGATTGGAGGACATAAGGGATGATCTGTGGAATTCAAAGGATGATTAGATTAGGTACCATCCAATGTTTATCAGGGTGGAACTGGGAAATGAATAAATGTTAATTGAAGATCTAGGGGAAAATCCTAGAGGAATGTTCCTTTCAAGGATCAGAAATAAATTTCCTACCTCCAGGTTGACTTGGAACACTTCTGGATTTTGGGGTGTCTAGGAGGAAACCAGTACTCCCATATGACCACCATCACCACCACACAGAGCCAGATTCTGAGACTCTGGGAAGAATATTTTCAAGAAAGAAACTCCAAAATTTTACTCATACTATAGAAGTTTGTGTTTTATTTATATTTGAGGAAATTTAACTAAAGAAAACAGGACTAATTCATTTAATGGGGGCTTGAGAAAGAGATTGTAGCCTGAGGCTAGAATAACTGGAAGAGGCCAAAAAAACAATAAACTAAAAATGGTACAGAAGACTTGATTTTATCTGTCATTGCCATTCCTACCCATTGAGGGTGCTCAAAGGGTGCTTGATGACCAGTCTGGGTCAAGATTCAGTCTGCCAGTTGTTTGAAAGCAAGTTCCAATGGGCCAAGGGTAAATTTTGGATTTCATAAAATGAAGTTGCCACCTTTATAGAATTTGTCCTTTCCCTGATAAAAGCGTTATCTCTTTTTCACAGACCAGTCCCTGGATTTATCTGAAGCACATGGCAGGGGAAAATCTCACCACAATGACCTCTTTCACTCTATCTGGATTTGCAAATCATCCTGAACTACAAGTTGGGCTTTTCTTGATCTTTCTCTTCATTTATTTTTTCACAATTTGGGGTAATCTTGGACTCATCATTTTAATTCAAATTGACTCTCAACTCCATACCCCCATGTATTTTTTTCTCAGCAATTTAGCCTTTATTGACATTTCCTATTCCTCAACAATTACACCTAAAGCCCTAGATAATTTCCTATCAGACCAGAAAGACATATCTTTTGTGGGGTGTTTTGTTCAAATGTATTTCTTTGTTGGTTTAGTGTGTAGTGAGTGTTTTCTCCTGGGGTCAATGGCTTATGACCGTTATGTTGCAATCTGTAACCCACTGCTTTATTCAGTTGTCATGTCCCAGAAAGTCTGCACATGGTTGGCTATAATGCCATATGTAGTAGGTTTCAATAACTCCTTGATAACTGTTTGTGTTATAAGCAGCTTGGTATTCTGCAACTCCACTATTGACCATTTCTTTTGTGACACAACAGCCCTGTTGGCCCTCTCTTGCCATGACAGTTTCAACACAGAAATGGTAATATTCCTTCTGGCTGGTTTCACTCTCCTCAGTTCCCTCATCATCATCACAATTTCCTATTTTGCCATCATCTCTGCTATTTTGAAGATCCGATCCACAGAAGGTCAGCGCAAAGCTTTTTCCACCTGTGCTTCTCACCTCTTGGGGGTGACTATATTCTACGGATCACTTATTTTTACATATCTACAGCCAGATAATACATTGTTCTTGACAGAAGCTCAAGTGGCATCTGTCTTTTATACAATTGTAATCCCCATGCTCAATCCTCTCATATACAGCCTGAGGAACAAGGATGTGAAAAATGCTTTGATGAGAGTCATACATAAAAAACTGTTTCCTCAATGAATATAAATAAATGGTTTGGAAATTGTAGTGCATTACAGTGGAAAAGGACACATCAATCTAAAGTCCTTGTGGCCCAAGGGCTTCTAAGGCTTCTTTTCTAACAAGAAAACTCACTCACTTATCAGTGACTTCTTTATTGCCAAAGTCAATGTTTTTTCAATTTTTATTCTACCTAACTTTTATATAAAAATTAATTTTCTTAACTTCCCAAGTAGTTATTGTTTCCAGATATATCACTGTAAATTATCATGTATGTATTCTCTATTTCTGTGATGTAAGCATCTCTTTACTAGAATGTTAGCTCCTTGAGGATAAGACCAATCATTTTGTGTTTATATAATAACTACTAACACAGGATTTGTCAAAGGAGAGTGATTTCAGAAATATTTGTTGATTCAGCAATTGAGAACTACCTCTTCTGGATATTTTCACTATGTGTAATGTCAACTTGGAATCTAGAAACCCCAATCTTGAGATCTTGAGAACCAGAGGTCTGAAGACCTCAAGTTTGACCTTGAGAAATTATGGGGGTTAGAGGGGGAGAATCCCAGACTAACAATAAAGTTTAAAGTACTTTAGGTGGAGCTAGCAGTCTCAGTCAGATGTTAAGTACTCTTTTTGTCCTAGAAGTTCTCCTTTTGTATCAAAGTCCTTTCTCAGGTAGCTCAGCCAATGGCTGGATCTTTTCCTTTTCTGTCCATTATAAGGCATCAGCCACTCTTGGATGATCCTGTCTAGAACTCCTCACTTCTCTGTAGCCATTGTAAAGTCAATCAACTATACTCCTGTCCTCAGTTCACCAATAGGTATACAAGTTCCCCAATTTTCCTGCTTCCTTGGAGGTATCATCTTGCACAGTGATTTCTCCCATGGGGGGATGGGGGGCAGTACCTAGAATAGCCAGGGCCTTGGGCTCTGTGTGGATTTTGAGTGCCTTACTCTGTGTGGAGGCCTAAGGATTATACCGTCATATTCATTTCTTCATTAAAGACATGGTTTTTCTGGCTAGTTAGTAGTTCTGTGTTTTTTCCAGTTTAACAGTAACTTGCATGATATTACCCTTTTGTGATTTCCCATACCAAGTAGTTATTTGAACCAGAAGAAGTTACTTCTTTTCTGATTGTTTCAAATTCTTATCTATGATATTCGAACCACAAGTTGTCTGGAGGATGTGAAATAATACATGAAAAAGTGTTTAAAACAGAACTTGGTTTATATCTATTTAAATGCTCCTTTCCTTCTCTTCCCTTCTGTACTGGGTCTTTTGAATCTTTGAACATTCATTATCACCCTGTCTGAGTGTGTTGTACAAGGCTCTCTCCTTATATCTCATATCTATACATTGTATTCCTACCATTCTCATTTATTCCCACATTTTCCATTTTCCAAATTAGTACAGAATATTCTGAAATTTATATCTTTAGCCTCAATATTTATCCAATCTGATAATTTTTATCAAAGATTCATTTCTATTGCTTATTATTTATTCTCCACTCACATATTACTAATCCTATTTCAAGGCCTTATTGCCTCTAATCCAGATAATGGTAATGTTTTCTTTACTTAAATCTCTTTGTCCATTTATTTTCTTCTGTGAACCACTTCCTCATTCTTTACAAGCAGCCAAAATAGCCTTCTCAGTGAATAGGCTTTATCTTGTTACTACACTGCTCAAAATCAATAATACCATTCTTAAATGCTCAATGGTCAAAGGGCTTAACAGGCTGCATTCATTGTAAATCAAAGCTATTAAATATGATAAAATTCTTTAATTTATTAATAATCCTTTATGTTTGTAATTCAGTCATTTTCAATTTTGTATGACTGATTCCTCATGACAACATTTGCAGTTTTCTTGGAAGAGAAAAAGGAGTGATCTTTCATGTCATTTTTTTTTTAAACCCTTACCTTCCAAGGCAGAAGAGTGGTAAGGGTAGGCAATGGGGGTAAGTGACTTGCCCAGGGTCACACAGCTGGGAAGTGACTGAGGCCAGATTTGAAACTAGAACCTCCCATCTCTAGGTCTGGCTCTCAATCCACTGAGCTACCCAGCTGCCCCTTTCATGTCATTTTACATCTTATTTTACAGATGAGGAAACAGAGGCAAAAAAGTGTTAAGTATTAACTCCAGGGTCACAAAACTAGTAAGTGTCTGAGGCAAGTTTTGAAGTTAGGAGGATGAGTTTTCTTGACTCCAGGCCCAGCATTCTATCCCCTGTGCCATTTATCTGCCACACAGTAATAATTAAGGCACTACAAAATAAAATAGTTTTGAGGTATTACCTCATATCCATCAAATTTGTTTAGATGACAAAAACAGAATATTAAAAATGGATAAGGGTTTTAAAATATTTAATTATAATATGAAAGAAAAAAGTTATTTTGCTTTATTAGGATACACTACAAAATAAAATTGTTTTGAGGTATTACCTCACATCCATCAAATTTCCTTAGATGAAAAAAAAAGAAATGAAAAATATCTAAGGTCTTAAAATATTTAATTATAATATGAAAGAAAAAAGTTATTTTGCTTTATTAGGATACATTCTTTCTCAGGTGAAATGTCAGTGATGGAGATGAAAAATTTATAAATACATTATATCTCTACCCTTGATAAAATAAACATCAATATCCATTTTAAAATCATTTGTTATTTATATTCATTTAAAAAGCCAAATATATTAAGCATAATTTTGTGAGTTTAATAATTCTAAAATCAATAACTTCATATAACATATCAATTATATTTTGATTACTTACCCTATGTTGTTTTCATTCTTTGTGTCTTTTTACCATTTATTTCTAGATTTGCATAGAGTTTGCCTTTACCAAGTCAAAACTAGCATACATACTCATCTTCTCTTTCTTTTATTATTGCTCTACAATATTTCATAAATGTCTCTCCAAATTTCCCTGATATGTACATCTATCCTTACTGGTTTTACTTATACTGCAGTATACTATTAAATTCATGTATCATCTGCAAAAATAGTCAACATTTATTAGATAATTGCATCGTTCTAATTTTCAATTATGATTAATGTTCATCTAAATATTCAGAACATAGCCTTTCCCCCCCCTTTATGACAATTCCTACAGCACTTACTTGTAATATCCAGATTATTGGTTAATAGAAAGTGATTGTTTTCAAATTCTTATATCTCCAGGTCATATTATTTATATATATAAAATCTTCCACTCCAGCAGCATTAAGGTTTGTAACTGTACTAGTATTGTTATTTTGATGGCTTTGGAGTAGTTCTTTCAATATGACTACAATTTTAGATTTGCTGGACATTAATATAATTAAATAATATTAGCACATTAGAAGATTTTACAATATTTATAGGAGAATAGATACTGAATATTATAGCAGAGCTTATAAATGATGCTTTTCAACTAACTTTGTGATTATGTTACCTAATTGTTGTGATTGTTTGAATTCCATTAGTAATACCAGAACTGATCAAGTTTAATTTTTATCCAGAAAAGATGATGGCTATACTGTATCACTAAAGGAATTAACCCCTTCTTTTATGCATTCATAAAGGTCCTTCTCCAAGGAAAGGTATCTTTATGAATACATAAAATAAGTATTTTTTCCATTTCAATTTTTTGCTTATCTTGCTAATAAGATAGGTATATTTAATATGGTTTTATCATATGTCATATATGTAGGATGAATAAATTGGAGCAATGATTCCCAAAACAGGAATATGGCCAGGGACATAGAAAATATTTCATAAAAGAGAGAATGTCTCTAATAGTTATAATTAAGAAAGGCCAATATATTTTTTAGATTTATGAAGAGATCCTCCATAGGACAGTAGGAAAATACAAATAACCACCAGAATCAATCTTTATAGTGCAAGAAGAAATTTAACTAAATAGCTTTGAATCACTTATAAGGATTGGTCTATAATAGTTTGGAAAGCTGTAACTGTGATTTAAATAAGATATAATAGCAATGGAAATTGTATTAAAGGCCTTTGTAATGATGAAACCCCCTATATACTTCCCCATTCCTTGCTATACACTCTAGAGGACACGACATGAAGAAATTGGGTCTCTAGTCAATAGTTTCATAACCAAGTCACCCTCAGAAGGGAAAGGAAAAAAGGAAGAGGATGCTCCGGTCATGACTTCTATTACTGGAATTTATTAGTTTTAAAAAATCATCAAACTCTTCATTACCCCTCTTCTGAACTTTTTCTGAATGCCTGAACCTCTTCTGAAACTGTTGGATAATTGTCCAAGTTTATAAAAATCTTTGCTCCCTAGAAGTTGGACGTCTTAGGCCACATAGACTAGGCATGGGTATAGACCTCTGACTTCTGTATTTTGTGCCCACAAATAAAGTCAAATCTTTTACTTGAGCTGTTGGTCCAGTTCTTTTTATTTCTTTCATTTGGTAAATTGCTGTAACTTGATCCTTCTTCATAAGTAAGCATAAATATTAGATTGAATAACAAAGCAATACATAATGCATGTTGATTCTATTTTTCTTGGCTATTTTTCTTATATTTTGCCCAATCCATAATATTTCTTACTACCTTCATCACATATTTATTTAGGCATTTAAAAGATTATTAGTGAACTTTTTTCTCCCCAAAACTTTTTTTATTGCCTCTTTCACATCTTTGTTTCTCAAACTATAGATGATGGGGTTCAACATAGGTATCACAATGGTATAAAACACAGATACTATCATGTCATGGTTCAAAGAGTAGCTGGCAGTAGGCCGTAGGTACATGAAGAGGATGGTTCCATGGTAGATAGAAACACCTGTCAGGTGAGAACCACAGGTGGAGAAGACTTTCTTCCTCCCTTCAGTTGAACGTATCCTCAGAATGGCAGCCAAGATGAAACCATAGGAAACAATGACAATCAAGATGGTGAAAATCTCAATTGAACTCACAAATGTGAAAAGCAGGAGTACGTTGATATAAGTGTCAGAACAAGAGATGGCCAAGAGTGGAGGGATATCACAGAAGATATGCCTGATTTCATTGGATGCACAAAAGGATAAATGAAATGTAGCTACAGTATGTATGATGGCATGTAAAACACCTGCTACATATGAACCAATTATAAGGGGCACATACACTCGTGGAGACATAATGGCTGTATAGAGCAAGGGGTTACAGATTGCAATATAACGGTCATAAGCCATGACAGCCAAGAGAAAACACTCAGTAGTCCCAAAACTTATAGAGATGAGCATCTGGGCTACACAACCAGAGAAGGAAATGGTCTTATTCTCTGCTAAGAAATTGACCAACATTTTAGGTGTGATCACTGAGGAATAGCAGGCATCTAAGAAAGATAAGACACTCAAGAAATGGTACATGGGAGTATGGAGCCGAAAATCCATGGCAACTAATAGAACCAAACCCAGATTCCCCACCAGAGTAAAGATATAGATTGCTAAGAACATTATGAAAAGGATGATTTGTATCTCTAGATGATTTGTAAAGCCAATCAAAACAAACATCATAACTTCTGTTTGATTAGACATGATTTTTTTATATTTATCCAACCCTGTCAAAAGAGAGTTATGGAGATTATTTAATACAGTTCAGTACACTTACTTTTTTGGAGGAACTATCATATATAATTCAATATAGCATAGAATGCTAGTATCATCATCATAGTTTGGCACATTTGGAACCCATTGACTTGAACCCATCAACAATTGTGTCCTTGGTGTTGCAAACTAGGATAGACACTGATCAGTACAATCAATGATGAAGGGGAGAAGTATTCTATTGTTACTCTCTGTAGAATCAGATGGCCCTGTTGAGTGGGAAAAGGAATAATTTATTTAAATTAGCAGCTGGTTGAAGTCACTTTTCTTTACATTTTAATCATTATTTCTATATCATAGAGCACATTTAACCATCTAAGAAAAAAAGATAGTCATAACTACAAATATATAGCAGACCTATAGAAAAAATGAACTACATTTTGTCCATTTACAAATCCTGTTGAGTGTTTTGATGATGATGATATATCTATATGAAGAAGTTTAGTCACAGACAAAATGTGTTTGGTTGTTTTGTTGCTTGCTTGTTTTCTCTTATAGAGAGAGTATTCAAAAGCCAATTAAAAAAAATCACAATCTTTATTCTTGTCATAAATAGCCCAGACCATAACTTAATCAATCTTGAAATGGAAACTTCAGACCCATCTAGTTCAATTATATCATTTTACAGAGGGCTCGGAGACATACGACTCTTAAGTATTTGCCAAATAACCACAAATTATTCAAATGTAGAGGTAGAAAAAATTATTTTTGATATATTTACATTAAATGCTCAATTTACAAAATTCTGTAATTTTTAACTTCTTTCCAGTATTTCTCTAAGTCTATCATCTCTGACTTACTGTGCATTATTCCCTACTACTAGCTTCTTACAGAAACAAATGAGGTTATCAATTTCTACCCATCCATTACCCATACTAAGACTAAACTATTGTGCTCAGACACATTCCAGGAGACCCTGAAGCCTGTAGAGAAAGTCCTTAGAGATATCAAAATGGACAAGAGTCAGATCCATGACATTGACCTTGTCCTGTTATCTGACCTAGGAATTGTATCTCCTAATGCTCTTCTTTTGTGCTATACAAGTAATGACTCATCACTTAAAACTAATCTCTAAGACATCATATTTTCTTCAGGTTTCAATTTACATGGCTTACTCCTATTAGAGGAGATCTTCATCAATCATTAATTAACCAAAGAATTAAAATAAGCAGAATAATAGGGGATAATATCAGCACTCCTTCTGTGGCATCAGAAACCAAGAAGAAAAAAATGTGATTTTTAAAATTTTATTTCTACTAGGATAAGCAAGGGAAAATAAGAGGAAATTAAAATCTGGTCTCTTACCATTACCAAAGGATATGACAAAAACATTCCAAAATCCATGGGAAAATACGGTAAATATTTTAGAAATAAAGGTTGATTTAAAATGAATCTTCCAAATAATTTTGGAAATTATATTGAAGTTTGGAAGTCTGTGGAAAGATAAACACTAAAAGTTGATTTTATATATTTAGTCAGCAGAATTATCATAATGTCAAAATATTCATAATATTTTATCACATTTTATCTTCACAAGAGAATTGTGAGGTTGGTGACATTATCCTAATTTTATGGATGAGGAAACTGAGGGAAAAAATTTAAATGATTTGTCTACTATCACCTAAATAGTATAAAGTATCTGAGGTAATGTGTGAATCAAGGGCTAATTCCATATGAACTCTCCATTAGAGGCAGCTAGATTACCCAGTAGATATTGCTGGACTTGGAGTCAGAAAGCCTTGCATTTAAATTTGGCTTCAGACACTTACTGGATGTGTGACCCTGGTTAAATCACTTAACTTCTTTTTGTCTCAGTTTCTTTAAATATAAAATGGAAGTAATAACATCAACTATTTCCCAAGGTTGTTGTGAAGATCAAATGACATGATAACTGTAAAGTGTTTAACATAGTAACTAGCATATAATAGGAGCTTCCCTTCTTTCCCACATCCACTGAATCAGCTAGTGCTTTCCTTCCATGCCTCAGTTTCCTTAATAGAAAAAGGGAGATAATAAGTTTGCTCTCTACATCATGGGACTTTTGTAAAGGTCTAGAAAGATTTTGAACAGGTGTGCAAACTGATAAATAGTAAACATAAGTCTTGATTCTGATTATTCCATTTTTATGAAGGTTAAGAGAAACTTGATTCTGGTCAGTTTGTTCCCTCAATTTACCAGGGATGTATCATAGTAAATGGCACAACTGACTTTCCATTGACATGATCTGGATTTATAATCAGACTCAGATATTAAAATGGCTGTAAGAACATGAGGAAGTACCTTAAACATAGTACTTGGCATATAGAAGGCACTTAATACATGTATGTTGATTAATAATATAAAAAAAGAAAAATACCTGTAGTCTTGAACTCAAAATTATTTTATGATTCACAGGAGATTATGTATTTAAAGTATTATATCAGTCTTAGTTGTTGACAAATGAAAATTCTTTGAATGAATAAAAATTACAAAAAATAAACAGTTGCTACAAATTATCAGACTTTCTTCCAACTTTGGAATTGTTCATCTTGATTGTGGAGTAGAGAAACATAGAATGTAGTTTAAGTAGATCTAATCTGATTCAGATGACTTATATTTGCTTTTTTGGCTTCTGAGAATTTCTATTGGGAATTATCTCAAGGGATGGAGCTAAGTCACCCTTGGGGACAAAGAAGTTAAGGTTGAATTCACAAAGGGTTAGCAGAGAAAAAAAAGACTGTTCTTTTACAATAGATCTATCAATATACAGGCATGGTTTTTATCTAATTAGATTTATTTCTTGGATGCCTATTTAGAAAGAAGATATTTTAGAGGAAATATGCATAGATTCTTTGATAGTGATATAAAATGTATATACAGAAATTTATATTCTATGCATAGTTCTACCTATACATGGAGACACATAATGCATATATACTGTAAATGTGTTTATAGATATATGTTCACACGCAAATATATATACACATACACATATATGCATATTCACCCACAAGAATACAAAAATACATATACACACATAATATTTGGCCAAGTGACAGAAGATCATAATTCTGATTGCCTTTGCCATAGTAGCTATGAAATCATGAAAAGAAGTAATATGTGGAAAATATTACTTGTTCAGTTTATATGAATGTATTAAATATGACAGTGTATGTCCTAAAATAATTTTAATCGAAGGAGTTCAATTTTCTTCCATGAGGTTGATAATCTAGGTTTTATAGATATACAATAATTAGGGTAGGAGGGTTATTAAAGAATTTGAAAGCCATAGATGCATTTAGAATTTGCTCCTTGAGGAGATAGGTAAACACTGGAGTTTATTGAATAAAGGAGCAACATAGTCTGAGTGCTCTTTAGGAAAATCATTTTGGTTATTCAATGGAAGACAAATAGGATTATGGAAAAACCTAAAACAGAGACTAGTATTTTTTTTCTAATTTGTGTGCTCAGTTTTCATCACATCACCCAGAACACAATAGGTGCTCAATAAATGGTGACTTAATTAAAAATTAAGTTGACAAATGGAGATCCAATCTCAGGGTCAAAAAATATGGATTTAAGTGCTTCCTTGCCACATGCTGAGACTCAGCAAATTACAAAATTCCTTAACACTTGATTTAATCATCTGTAAAATAAATTGATTGTCATAGTTTAAAACATTTACATCCCAAACATCATTAATGTATACATTGTACATGTCTTAATTCCATTCTTCAACATATGAATATCCTCAAAATTGATTAATTCTATAATAGTGTGCTATGGTACAAATTGCTCTTCTGGTTCCCCTAAGTGGCAAGATCATGGTACCAGAAAACAAACAACTAAAACTTATTGTCCATTTAAAAAGGATGATAGATTTAGTGTATAGAAGTATAGGTTGCATTTATGTATGGATGTGTTGATAAAATGTGCCATCAACATTAATATTTGACAGCAGGTTTTTAATAATATATATTTATTTTTCATAGATGGATATAGGAATTAGAGTATTTGAAATTATGTTAATGAAAAGAAATAGAGGCGAAGGAATACTACCTATATGGGATGTTACATGCACAATCGTATGAAGTTACTATGCTGTTATATTTATTTATATATTTTTTACTTTATAATGAGAAATCTCTGCTAAAATAGGAGTAACTAAAATTTTGTCACATAAAAGTAGATCATTTAACGTTTTTTCCTTTAAATTTATATTCTAAATTACATAAAATGAGTGAATAGGACTCATTTTTAAAAAATTCTTGTCTCTAAATTCATGATGCAAAATTCTATGTTCTTTGCCCTAGATAATATTCTAAAATTACAAATTGCTGAAGTGATTCAATAGCTCAATGCCAAGCAGCTATAAACCTGTAAAATATATATAGACCTTTAAAAAAAATAAGAAAATTGGTAGCATGGAGTAATGAATATAACTGGATAAAGCCATTGTACATCTCTTCAGAGAAAGTCAACAGGACAACTCCTCAAAAGAAAAAATGTGAGGAATAAAGGCGACCAGTCTTACCCCAAGTACAAGGGGAGAGTCCTTTGTAAGCTTAGAAAATTGTGCCTTTGACCATAGCATTAGAGAAGAATATCAACAGATACATAATATAGATAACAGGGGAAAAGAAAAAAACAACAACTATAAAATGAAAAAATACTGAACTTAGAAAGATACTTTAGTGGCAAGTTCAATCAAGATATGAACTCTGAAGAGGACAATAATACAAAAACTATTTTTAAAAAATAAAAAAATAACAAAAACAAGTGAAGCCTCAAAGGAAATTGTGAAGGATGGCAGGCCTCAAAAAATCTCTGGAAGAACATGAAAGAAATTAAAAAAACAAATAACTGGGGAATTGGGAGAAAAACTCATAAGCTTGGGGGGGGGGGGAAGCATCACTGACAAAAATAGCTTCCTAAGGAAAAGAATCATCAACCAAATGAAAATGGAGCCCCCCTCCCAAAGAAAACATTGAAGAAAACAACTCTTTAAAGTATAGGATAAACCAAATGGAAAAGGAAACACAAAAATTCAAGGATGAAAATAACTTCATAAAATTAGAATTGTACAAATATAAACCATAATACATCAGGAAAAAAATTAAAAAATAAATAAATTATTTTAATAGAAGAAAATCTAAAATACCTCATTGGGAAAAAAAAAACACTACTCATCTGGGAAATGGAACAGAAGAGACAATATAAGAATCATTAGAATACCTGAAAGCCATAATCCAAAAAAAAGGGTCTGGATACTACATTGCAAGAAATCATCAGGTAAATTTTCCTTGTGAATCTATTTGTGGAGACAAACGCATGAATTACATGAAGACAACTACAAAACACTTTCCAGACAATTAAAAGTAGATGTAAACAATTGGAAAAACACTAATTGCTCATGGGTAGGATGTGCTAATATAATAAAAATGACAATCCTATCCAAATTAATTTACTTATTCAGTTCCATACCTATGAAACTACTAAGATTTTTTTTTACTGAATTAGAAAAATAAAACTATAACAAAGTTCATTTGGAATAAAAAAAGATCAAGAACATCAAGGGAAATACTGAAAAAAAAAAACACATGAAGGAGGGGGGAGCTACCAGTACCAGAGCTTAAACCATACTATAAAGCAGCAGTCATCAAAACAATATGGAACTGGTTAAGAAACAGGAGGAAGGATCAACGGAATAGACTTTGGGTAAATGACCTTAAAAAGATAGTGTACAATAAAGCTAAAGAACCTAACTTTTGGGATGAAAATCCACTATTTGAGAAAAACTGCTTGGAAAACAGTATGGGAGACATTATGTTTAGATCAGCATCTCACACCCTATACCAAGATAAATGCAGAATTTGTAAATGACTTAAATATAAAGAAGGAAATTATAAGTAAATTAGGTGAACATAGAATAATATACCTATCCAATCTATGGGAAAGGAAAGAATTTAAGACAAAACAAGAGAAAGAGAATGTGACAAAACATAAAATGAATAATTTTAATTACATTAAAATGAAATGTTTTTGTACTAACAAAACCAATGCAACTAAAATTAGAAGAAAAGCAAGAAATTGGTAAAAAATCTTTATAACAAAAACCTTTGACAAATGTCTAATTACTCAAATTTATAAGGAGCTAAGTCAATTGTAAAAAAAAAATCAAGCCATTCCCCAATTGATAAATGGGCAAGGGATATGAATAGGCATTTTTCAGCTAAAGAAATCAAAACTAATATTAAGCACATGAAAAAGTGTTCTAAATGTTTCATAATTTGAGAAATGCAAATCAAAACAAATTTGAGGTATCACCTAGCACCTAGCAGATTGGCCAATATGACAGTAAAGGAATATAATAAATGTTGGAGGGAATGTGGCAAAATTGGAACACTAAAACACTGCTGGTGGACTTGTGAATTGATCCAACCATTATGTAAGGCAATTTGGAATTATTCTCAAAGGACTTTAAAAGACTGCCTACCCTTTGATTCAACCATTCCATTTCTGGGTTTGTACCCCAAAGAGATAATAGGGGAAAATATTTGGTACAAAAATAGTCACAGCTGTAAGTGTTAAAAATTAAGTTTGGACTAAATATAACAGAAACGTGGTCACCAAAATTAATATATCTCAAGTCAAAATGACTTTATAGAAGTTTTATTTACAAAATAGAGGGAAAGAGTAAGGTAGAGAAATGAGAAAGAGTAGAGTAAGAAATAGAGCTTAACAAGCTTAATATCTACTCTGGAACCTGGCTTTTTCCCCAAAAATTGTTATTTCCCTTTAAATCCTGAAGATTTAAATCTGGCATTGATTTTTGTTGTTTTGTTTTGGTGCAAAACTTTTTTTTTTTAATTTAATGTAATCAACAACATTATCCATTTAATTTTTGGTAAAGTTCCCTATGGCTTGTTTGGTGATAAACTGTTCCCTTATCTGTAAGACTAATAGGTAAACTTCTCTTGATTCCTCTAATTAAATTTTTAAATAAAACCCAAAGATTTATGCTTTGGGGGAAAGAATTTAATATTTGACAAAAATTGCTGGGAAAACTGGAAAGTAGTATAACAGAGATAAGGCATGGACCAACATCTCATCAGACTCCAAGATACATTTTTAAATGGATACTTCATTTAGAAATAAAGGATAATACCATAAATAAATTAGAGCAATATAGAGAAGTTTACCTCTTATTAGTCTTACAGATAATAGAACAGTTTATCACCAAACAAGCCAGAGGGCACTTTACCAAAAAATGAAATGGATAATGTTGATTACATCAAATCATGTTACATTACTTTAATTACATTACTTTAATTACAATTAATTACATTAAATTAATATTACATTAAATTAAAAAAGGTTTTGCACCAAAACAAAACAACAACAAAAATCAATGCCAGATTTAAATCTTCAAGATTTAAAAGGAAATATCGATTTTTTGGGGAAAAATATATTTCTGAGAAAAGCTTTATTTCTCAAATATATAGAGAAATGAGCCAAATTTATAAGATATATAACATTCCACAAGCCAAAATTATCAAGAGATATGAAAAGGCCCTTCTCAAAGGAAGAGATTAAAACTTTTCAGTCATTTGAAAAAAATGCTCCAAATCACTATCAATTAGAGAAATGAAAGTTAAAACAATTCTGAGATATGAACTCATACTCACAAGATTGGCTAACATAACCAAAAATGAAAATGATCTATAATGGAGGGGATATGAGAAAACTGAGACATTAAGGCACCATTGAAGGAAATGTGAATCTATATAACCATTGTGAAGAGTAGTATGGAACTAGGCTCAAAGTGCCACAAAACTAAGCCTACCATTTGACCCAGCAATAGCACTTCTGGGTCTGTATCCCAACAAGATCATAATCAAAGGAAAAGAATCTGCCTGTACCAAAATGTTTTTAGCAACTCTTTTTGTAGTGGCAAAGAATTCAGAACTGAGAGGTTGTCCATCACTTGGAAATTAGATGAGTAAGTTTGTTGTATATTTGTAATGGAATACTATTGCATCATAAAGAACTATGAACAGGACTAGTTCAGAAAAACCTGGAAAGAATTACATGAACTAATGCAAAATGAAGTGAGCAGAAGCAGATGAACAATGTAATAGAAATATCATACAATGATTAGCTGTGAAGAAATAAACCATCATCAGCAAAGCAAGTCTCCAAGATAACCACAAGGGATTCATCTAGAAAATGCTATCTGTACTCAAAGAGACAATTGGAATTTAAATGCAGATCAAAATTTATCATTTTATTCATATATATCTATATTTATTTATCTATCTATACATACATATATATAATGAGATTTCTATTATACACATGATATGTCATCTATCATGACATTAGAAATATGGTAATATGTGTTACATGAAAGTATGGATATAATTTATTTCAGACTTCAAGGAGTGGGGTTTGGAAAAGAGAGAGAGAAAACCTGAATTTTAAAATATCAAAACCAGGGGGCAGCTGGGTAGCTCAGTGGATTGAGAACCAGGCCTAGAGATGGGAGGTCCTAGGTTCAAATCTGGCCTCAGTCACTTCCCAGCTGTGTGACCCTGGGCAAGTCACTTGACCCCCATTGCCTACCCTTACCACTCTTCTGCCTTGGAGCCAATACACAGTATTGACTCCAAGACAGAAGGTAAGGGTTTAAAAAAATATCAAAACCAAAAAACAACAAAATTGTTTCTACATGTAAATTATATATACATTTATACATATATGTACTTATATATGTATAAATATTTTGATATACTTGTTTTGGAAATTCCTATCTCAGGATGTCAAAAGCTAAGGTATCCAAGTAGAGAGGGTGTGCTTGAGATGCTGTCCACCAGATCCCAAACTTCTCTTTCCTTGGTGCTGCTCTGTAGTTCTTGTCACCTTGCTAGATGCCACCACCACACAGGATCCCAGGGAAATCGGGATGTAGGGTGTCCTTTACTCTGAGATCTCCCAGGGCTAACAGCAGTTTGTGCCAAACGCTAATGGAGTCTCCCTCAGAGCATAAGCAACTTCTTCCTGCTCCTTCATTCCATCTTGGAATGCTCCAGCTCCTTCCTGCTAGGTATATCCTTAATACTTAATTAATTACTACCTAATCTTCCTCACAACATATCCCTTCCCACTTAGTCACCAACACGCCTAATAGAAACCTTTCCTGCATCAACAATGCATGAACATATTAAAGATTGCAGTTCAGTGATTTCAGTCATGTCTAACTCTTCATGATTCCATCTGAGGGTTTCTTGGCAAAAATACTGCAGTGATTTGATATTTCCTTCTCCAAAAGTGAAGAATATATTTTCCTAAATGTGGTTCACCAGAAGTATTGGGGGGAAAACACCAAGAATGATGGCAATTACTGAAGCTCAGGGAAATTTTTGGTTAGAGTAAACTGAAAGAAGAATGACAGATTTGGGCAGAAGCATCAGCTTTCCTAGTTATCCTTTAATTCTAGTACTTTATTATATTGATTATTTCTCATTTGCTCTATATACAAATTGTTTGTGCAGAGTTATTTGCATATTTTCTCTCCATTTGACCGTGAGCTCCTTTATAAAAAGAGTATATTTTATCTTTCTTTGTATATCCAATGCCTAGCATATTCTCTGAAACAGAGCAGGCATTTAATACTTATTTAATGACTAATTTACATAATGTGTAATCCTAAATCAGTACTGAGTAAGATTAGCAATGACAAGAACAAAGTAATCCCTGAAAATCCCTGGGCCAACAGTAGCCATTCATGGACCATATCTTATTCCTGATGTTAAGAGTAAATGTTTAGGGGTAAATCAAAGGTATGGAGTAAGTGGACCAAAAGGAGGCCTGAATAATATTTCCATCTATGATATAAAGACTTCCCTATTTAAATTAGGATTGCTGCTAACCCCTTGCTACTAGTCAGAATCGGATTACCATTTGGTTATTTACATTTTATTTTATAATAAATATTGAGTGCTTGAATACCTGTGTTCAAAGATTCTTAATATTTTTCTAAGTCATAATTCTTTTTGGAAGGCTAGTGAAGCCTTTAGATGCCCTTTTAAAGTAATATTTTAATGATAAAATAAGATATTTAAAATGCCATGGGAAATCAATTCTATGGAACAGTAACTTTTCTTAAGTTCACAGACTCCAGATCCCTGCTCTAGATGTAAATTAAATTCAAATTCTCACAGATTTATATGCGAACTATACACAGCAATATCGGATTTAATACCAATCTTCATTTTTAAAAGGAAAGGCTATACTTAACTCTCTTGAATAGATATTGATGATTAGTATCACCAGTACACAACTATTAAAAGATGCTTTCTGAACACATGGATACATTATACTACCACATTAGAGTATAAGTTCATTAGTTAACAGTAGGGTTTGTCTCCTTTGCACTTATATTCCTCTCACCTAGAATAGGATTTAGCAGGTGATATGCACTTAATATAAGTACTTGTTGGCAACTGATTGATACATAATTGTTTTGTGTATTATGTATATATCACATGATAACACTACTTGAAAAATATCCTTGAAGGTAGGAAGATATTGAACACATTCTTTTTTTTTAGCCTTTAACTTCTGTGTATTGGCTCCTAGTTGGAAGAGTGGTAAGGGTGGGCCATGGGGGTCAAGTGACTTGCCCAGGGTCACACAGCTGGGAATTGTCTGAGGCCGTATTTGAACCTAGGACCTCCCATCTCTAGGCCTGGTTCTCAATCCACTGAGCCACCCAGCTGCCCCCCCCTGAAATCGAACACATTCTTAATTCACAAATATTAATTTACTAAATGATGATGAATTTCAAATAAAAAAAAGTGAAAGGGAGCATATCAGGATGGAAAGGGAAATGAGAACCGTAGTAGGTATAAATGAGTAACAATCAGGATGAGATCAACGAGAATAGGTTCTGGGAAAACAAACATTGGCCCATGGGGTCAAATTTCCTCTATGTGTTAAAAATAATCCCTGACAATATTCCGCTGGAAAAAAACAAACATTCGTACAAACAATAATTTTAATCCCTCAAGTCATTTATATATTCATTTGGGGATCAGGATGATATGGAAAGGGTGCTCAGTAATGAATGCCTAATATGCCTTTTTACCCCTGGGGAAAGGGACCTATTTTGGATATTTTTAATAAATTATGTGAGCCTGAAGACATGTTATTTCTCACTAATCAGAGGCCTCCAGATGTAAAAACCCTGGCAAGATTCATGGGGCTGTGCCATATGTACTCAGGGCACACCTTTTCTCCTCAACAGGTAAGTTGTCCTATTCTACTATTCTTTCTGATTTGTTTTTATCACAGTAGACCAATGTGATCAAAATCATAGTAACCTTTAATCAAGTGGTCATTATGTTGCATAGAAAATCATCGTTCTAAATGTGTGAATATTATTTCTGTCTCTCTAGTGCTTAGATGAGCCCACGGAATAGAGCACTGTTCAAATTGCTTTTCAAGGAGGAAAATTATGGGTCTAATATAAGAAAAAAATTTTTTTCTTATTTCCATCTTTATATTTTTTTGTGTCCCCCCTCAAAAAAAAAAACTCTTTTCAGTTATCCCTTCATATAACCAACATGTTTATTCAAACTCTTAGATTGCTGTCTAGGATTTTAAGAGGTTAAACACCTTGAGTTGGATCATATAGCTAGTCAATGGTAGAAAAGGACAATTTAGAGAGGAAATCTCAGTTTTGTGCTAGCTTAATAATCTGTTATGGCAGGGCTTCCTGACTGAATTCATTTCTCTCAGATTCCAGCAGAGAGGAAAGGAAATAAGGAATGAGTAACAATTCTTGAATACTTGGACTAAAGGTAGAGTACTGTAATTTAGGAAATCTAATCATTTCAATCAAATTTTGACTGAATGGGCTTTCAATTTGGTTCCCAATTATATTTTGCTTGGGAAGTTGTCACCATGCTATTGCTTTCTTTAAGTACAATGAATATGATCTATATTGTTTGTGCTCAGGAGGGAGACAATTAAGAGGATCTGAAGGGGAAAGAATTATACTTAAATTTCAAGCAGGGAAATTTAACTTTTTAAATGTAGGTAAATGTACCTAATGCTAGAGGATTAAAAATGTATTTGCAGTCTCCTGAGAATGAAGATTATATAATGGAGGTAGTATATTTATCATAAAGATGATTACATTCCCAAGATGCACTTTAGTAGAGAAAGTGTTCTGTCTTTTTTTTATGTTTTGCCTGTGTTATAAATAAAAATTTATCTAGAAACTTATTACCAGATTTATAATCATTTAATAGAAAAGAGAGAGATTGATGGAGATAGAGAGAGCTCTGTCTTCTAATTTAAGGTAAAATCAGTTTCTGGATTTCAGCACAGTGTGGTCCCCTCCATGCTTCACTGCTACATTGTGATAAGATAAGAGGCATGAGCCCAGGGATTCAGTAAAAGAATGGAAGTAAAAAGCCCACTGCCTTTCCCAAGTTTGTCTTTTTTTTTTT
>NC_058135.1:276303008-276456393 GCF_016433145.1 Gracilinanus agilis
AAGATACTATAAGGATGCTAGCAGAAATCAAATGAACTGAACTGAGGGGATGTTGAGCCCTCCATTTATCCTGAAGGTGAACATTTATGTCAAAGGGAATGCCCTCCTAAGGGTCAATTGTCAATGAGCCCATCAATAATTTTTCTTTCCTTTTATTTTATTCCCCAAATTGTTGTAAATCCCATGAAATGTACAATATATTTCTTTTATATATATATATATATATATAAATATATATATATATATATTTCCTTACTAGGGGGATATATATATATATATATATATCCCCCTAGTAAGGAAATATATATATATATATATATTTATATATATATATATATATAAAAGAAATATATTGTACATTTCATGGGATTTACAACAATTTGGGGAATAAAATAAAAGGAAAGAAAAATTATTGATGGGCTCATTGACAATTGACCCTTAGGAGGGCATTCCCTTTGACATAAATGTTCACCTTCAGGATAAATGGAGGGCTCAACATCCCCTCAGTTCAGTTCATTTGATTTCTGCTAGCATCCTTATAGTATCTTCTCCAGAAGATATGCTTTCCTGGTCCAGGGTATTGGTGATTATCTTTTCCTGAATTACTTTAAAAGATCTTAGATTTTGGACTTAAAACAATTACACAATCCCACCTCAGGAGTATATACCAACACTGGAATTGACACAGGATCCATCACTAAGCTATAAGGTATATGAATCTATTCTCCCCAAAACAAGAAGAGATTGAAAAATTAAATTAAAACATATTAAAATCATGTATGTATATAAATGAGTATAAATTAAGATTATAATAGGTCCTTGATTCACCATCAAGATCCAATTGAAGTAGCTTATATCTTACAAATATGTATGACAAGTGCAATAATATTGAAGTTACCCAACATCAGACAGGACTACCAATATGATACATTACTCTGTGACACATCTTTGGGATACTTGGGATCAAAGATGAATGGAGGTACTCAGGATATTTTACTTCACATATGTGGAAATGGAATCAGTAATGTGGTGAGAAATGTTTAATAATTGACTCTCTGAATCTGAAATATACACATAATACATTTTTAAATTCAATTTGTATTATTAATATTTTCCCATCACTTTTACAAGTCTAAATAATCAACCAAACAATAAAATGAACTTTATAGTGCCAATTTACAAAGTGTGATGATTACAAAGAAAAGTTAGCCATTTAATTGAGCAGTAGAGGCTGGTTTCAGCAGATTCCTGTATGAAATTTACATTTTTATAACTCTATTCCTTTGACCAGTGTTGAACTCATTAGACCTAGGTGGAATACTTGGGAACCCCCAAGAAAGGACTCTGGTGGAACTTGAACTTAGGACACTGGAATATCTTTACTTTTACTATGATTACATTGTGCCACAGAGACACTTGGAAAATCTAACTTATATAATCTCCTTTGAACTTCAGTTTCTTTATCTTTGCCAATGAAAGATGGAAACAAAAAAAAATCTGTATCTGGAACATGCCAATCAGATCACATTTTCCACCACTCAACCTCAAAATTCTCTAAACCTTCAGGCAACATTTATTAATTCACAAGCAGGCCTTTGCATTGTTTTCTAGAATCCAGGTATGACTACCCCATCTGAGCTATTTTAAACTTCTTTTCTATCAGCCTTTCACTTATTCAGGACCAGAATGTACTCTCTTTCTACAATCCATTATGTGGATTCTGAATTTTAAATGTCTCTCACCTAATGCCTCTACTTGAAGAACTCCAGTGATGGCAAAGTCTCAGTGTCCTCAAATAGGTCATTTCAGTCTTAAATATTACGGATTTTTTTAGTATAATTTTCCTTTAAACTAACATATTTTGCTTTTCTGCCCCTTTTTGCATTGTCCTTATTTTTATCTTAATGACAAAGTAGAACCAGGAAAATTTTTCTTTTTGGTAGTTCTTTAAATTTGTGAAGACAGATATTTTGGCCCCAACAAATTCCAAGTGTTTTTTCTTCTGTAAATTAATCATTTTCATTTTCTTTACCTAATGGCTCTGTGGTAAGGTTTCCTGTTTTCTTCCCAAATTTTGCCATTTCACCATTATGTTCCTAAAATATTGTGCCCACAAATAAAACAAAGTTAAGATTTGATCAGGGCAGACGTCACTATGATTCCTGCTCCAATTAACTCCAAATATTAAGTTTACATTAATTTAGTCTTATTTTATTCACTTTTGGAAGCATTCACATAATTATTATGTACTTACTTCAAGGATGAATTCAATAAAGTTTCCAGGTGTTTTTCTCCTATAGCAATTATTGTCTTGACAAATAACAACACTAGAATGTAAAATTGACTGATTTTCTAAGGAGAGGAATTTGTCAGTCAAATGGTCAATAAACATTGACAAAGAGCTTTGTCAAGATCTTTGCAAATTGCTGGGGATAAAAAGAAAGGCAAAAGACAGTGCCTGTTTTCAAAACAGCACAATCTAATCAGGAAAACAACATAGAAATGATTACATAATATATACAGATAGATAGATAGATAGATAGATAGATAGATAGATAGATAGATAGATAGATAGATAGATTTATATAATTAGATATATAGGTATGTATAGATAGGATAAATTGAATATGAGAGGGGAGGGTACTAGAATTAGTGGGATTGAGAAAGACTTTCTGTGAAATTTAAATGTAGTGTATTACAAATATTTGATTCCATTTCTATGTGCTTAACATACTCCTAATATATATGAAATACTAAGGAAAATAAGCCTTATATTTCTATATCTATTCATTTTCTTGATTCATGGATCAGAGACCTGAATCTGGATGACACATCATATTAGTTTCTCATCTTGCTAGCTAATTATATGTGGAGAGGGTATGCTCAATATACATCTTTAAGTCTAACTGTCATTATTGACTTTTTCTCCATCTTTTTTAAATCTAGATAATCAAGACCCCAATACATCAAGTCCTAACTTAAGCTTTTTCTAACTCTCACATTGAAAATGGAACAATCAGCTCTTTTGAACCTTCCACAATATTTCAGGAATCAGGTAAACAATCTCTCCAAATCTAAGACAGTCTTTTCCAAAGAGCTAAAAAAAACCTATACCAGGATTTAGTGGTTTATTTGAGTTTTAAGTTCTAGAAAATCATCCTTGACCTTCTAAATTATCTTTCCATTTATTCCCACAGCAGTTGAAACCAACAGAAAATGTTTCCAGGAAATCTTTCCCATGTGACCACATTCATTCTCATTGGAGTTTCAGAGCATCCAGATCTTCAAGTTCCCCTTTTCTTCATCTTTTTAGTGATCTATGGTGTGACAGTGACAGGAAATGTGGGAATAATCACACTCACTAGTATAGATTCTCGACTTCAAACTCCCATGTACTTTTTCCTCAGACACTTGGCTATCATCAACCTTGGCAACTCCACTGTCATTGCTCCTCAGATGCTAATCAATTTCTTGGTGGAGAAGAAAACAATTTCTTACTATGGGTGTGCAACCCAGATGGGAGGCTTCTTAGTCTTCATCGTTGCTGAGATTTTCATGTTGGCAGCCATGGCCTATGACCGTTATGTGGCTATTTGTAATCCCTTATTATACATGGTTGTGGTGTCACGAAAGGTTTGCATCCTACTTGTTTTCCTTACATACATTTATAGCTTCTTAACTGCAGTGACAGTTACCCCTTGTGTTTTTTCAATGTCCTACTGTTCTTCCAATGTCATTAATCATTTTTACTGTGATACTGTCCCTCTTTTGGCTTTATCTTGCTCTGATACCTACTTACCAGACACAGTAATTTTTATTTCTGCAGCTTCCAATTTCTTCTTTTCCATGACAGTTGTCCTGGTGTCTTACTTCTACATCATCTTGGCTATCCTAAGGATACGTTCAGCAGAAGGGAGAAAGAAAGCCTTCTCCACCTGTGCTTCTCATATGATGGCCATCACTGTTTTCTACGGTACACTGCTTTTCATGTACTTACAACCTGGGTCGAAACATTCCTTAGATACTGATAAAATGGCCTCAGTGTTTTACACTCTAGTCATTCCCATGCTGAATCCTATGATCTACAGCCTGAGGAACAAGGATGTGAAGGAAGCTCTAAAGCGAGTTCTTACCAGTCCTTGCCAAAGTCTTAAAAGCATATAAATCCACATCTCTTTTAGTCAAAAAAGAGATTTATAACATAAGGCAGGATTTAGAGTATGATGGGGGCAGGTAGTGAATTAATAACCAAGCAGCAATAATGGATTAAATACATGTAAAAATTGTCAGAATAGAAATGAAAGTAGAGATCTGGTATTCCATGAGTAGGAATAATCAAAAGTTTAGAAGCAAGGCAAAACAAAAACAAGATAAGAGGAAATGAGCTTGAGGGAATCAGAAAACGGTCTAGAATGAAGGAAAATCAGATCATTTATGTAAACCAGAAGATTATAAACTAAAAACTTAATTTTAATCTCTTGGAAGTCATTTGGCACCCTACTGAGAATGGGTGGATACAGAAGAAATATATCTGTTTTAAGTGTGCTCTGATGCTGGTATAACTCATGGTAAGAGGACTTAAGTTTCATAAATCTGCTTAAAACCATTTGATTATTGATATTAATATTTTTAAATGATCTAATGATACTCTATTTTCACTTAAGCCCCCAGTAGTGTGTCCAGAATTGTCAATGTCATTTTTCAGTCATTCAATAAATTATTATTAAGCTCCCAGTACATGCTGGAACCTGAACTTAGTATTGGGGATAAAAGAAAGGCAAAAGACAGTTACTGATCTTCAGAATTTCCTGGTATCTTCTGGGCTAAGATGACTGCAGTGGAGAAGGAACTTCTAGACTCTTCCTACTACTGATTACAACAAAGTATCTCAAAAGGACAAAAAGCAAAATCAGATGAAAAAAGAGACTCTACTGTAGAGAGCAGCCTTGAATGTAAGCAGGGTTTTGGCATTTCCACACCATAAGGGGATAAAATTATACCTACCAAAGGGCAAGGTGATCACCTCTCCACACACCACCTACCATGCCAGAGTCAGAGTGAAGGTGGGGGCAATCTAAAGGCACCACAGTCTTACCCCTGAGGACAGAGCAAAGCCTTAGTGGCTAGACTTGGGATCCTTGGAGCATAGCAGTGTAGGTAGCACAGAGACCTGTGGCCCAATAGCCTCAGGGTAAAAACTCTTCTGAAGCTTGATTGCTGCCTGCCTTCCTTATTCAGACTTCTGACTGAGAAGGGAAGATAAAACTAACACATTAAAGGCTACCAACACCCAAGAATTACAGTCCACAAATAGCAAAAAAAGCAAGATAAAACAAAGAAAGCCTCTGACATTGGATAACTTCTATGGAGAAAAGGAGCAGAGTACAGAGGAGACAACAAACAGTGACAAACAAGAATTTACTGGTCTAATGAGGGAAAAACTTCCAAAGAACTAGGTATGAGCAGGTCATATACAGAATGTTTTGAAAATAACAAATAGAAGGAAGGTTTGAGCTAGAAAGAGGGATCAAAATAGAATTCTCCGAGAAGATAGGACTTTATCTATGATCTGAAGGAAGCCAGGAGGTGAATATAAAGAAAGAGATAATTTCAGTTATAGAGAGCAGTGAATATGAGCATGACCTGAGACAGAAGAAGAAGAATCTTTCTTGAGCCAGAGCAGGGAGGAGTGCTACAAGATTGCAGAGTAAATGCTTAGGAACTGAGGAATGAGAAAACTAGAAAGCTAAGAGGGGGAAGGTCACATAAAGTTTTGAATACCAAAGAGAGAATTTATATTTGATCTTAGATGTCATTGGAAGACACTGAAAAATGTCACTGATATACACAAATTTGTGATCACTTTGATACCCAAGTAAAGGTTGGCTAAAAATATAAAAGATTGTCTTCAAATAGAATAATCAGCAGGCTACTGCCATAGTCCAGGAGTTATGGAATGAAACCATTGATCAATGTCATGTCAATGTCAGAGGAGAGAATGACAACAGACTTTTCCATCATTTCTTATGATATGGTGATATGATGTTATGATGTTAGCTTTTTTTTTTCAGTTGTCTCAGAACTCTATTATCCTTTCAGAATTCCTTCACATAATGATTTGAAAAAAGAATGGATGCCATTAATGATGAAATTAGAGAAATATTTTAATAGAATATTTACATATCCAGATGACCTATTTTTTATTCTATTTTACCAGTCAGTGAGGTTATTTCTGTAACATGAATAACTAAAAGGGTGAGATAATCAAGCATATAATAAATTCATTTCATCATTTTGTATATGAATGGATTATATTAAAATATACACAATAGGATTCATATGGACATTTGATGTTATCAGTATGGTTTAACAATGTAATTGACAACCTAGATATCCATCCATGCCCACCTCTTCTGTGGGAAATACACATCCTTAGTAAATCAAACTCAGGGACCCAATTAAAAATGTAGGGTCATTCTTCTAATTCTCTTAATATTATAAGAATAAATATCAAAGGAGTAAGAGGTTGTTCATCAAATACATCCTGTTCATACTGTATGAATGTTCTATCTCACCATATCCACTGAGTCATGAACATAGAACATACAGACAATAATCTACATACTTCTTCTTTTGTCCTAGTCTTTATTGTAAATATTTTGTAGAACCCATTAGCTTAAGATCCCTATGCATTTTTTCCTTTGCCTTTTAAGTGGTATTTAGTTCTGATTCTTTACACACTGCAGTATTTCATGATTTATATCATATCACACTGGAACAATATTCATTAAAAAATGGGATTTGTTAAAAACATGAAGATATTTAAATAAAGCTCTCTATCTTTTTTTCTGTCCTTATCTCTCTCTGTCTTTTTCTCTTTGTTTCTGTCTTTTAACTCCCTTTGCCCTTGTCTCTCAGTCTCTCCTGTTCTCTCTCTATTTTGCAGAGAAAAAATTGAGAACCATTGATGTAATAGATTGTGTGACCAATGATCTTCTAGTTATTTGACATACATGACATCTCCTCTTTCTATGTCTTTGCAATGGCTACACCTTGTAGCTAAAATGTACTCTTTCCTCAACTATTCCATATAAAATTTCTTATGTCATTTGGGACACAGTTCACGCTACAACTTTTACCTAGAACCAGTGTTGACATCCCTGGCTAACTGTTTCTTCCCACACAAAACTACGTAATATTTGTTATATATTTAAACTACCCATGCTTTTAGATATTGATTCCTTCCATCTGTTGGTTATTTGCAATTGATCTTGGATATATCTTATTGGCACATCTTGTCTCCCCCATAAGACTGTGAGCTCTTTGAGAGCAGGAACTCTGAATCAAGCCTTTCTTTGTGACTCTTATACTCAGCACGGTGATTATCACATAGTAATTGCCTAATAAATGCTTGTTGACATGCTGCTTAATATGTATATATTGTCCGTAATAAAAGAAGGCAAATTTCAGGTCAGAATATTTAATTTTTATCTTTGTATCCAAAATAACTCAGATAATTCTTGGTATACAGTAGATGCTTAATAATTGCTTAATGATAAATACTCTCTTGCCTCTCTCTGGCTATATTTTTCCAGGATTTCATATTTCGTTCATATAGATATCCTCAGGTGAGCAACCTTTCTACCAATTTTGACTGCAATTATTTAGCACTTTACTGTTGTAGAGCATTATCTCAGTACTGAAAAGTTGGTAATTCACAAAAAGTCACATATTCAATCAGTATAGACATGGGACCTTGAAACTATCTAATCTTATCTTAGCATATTAAGCTAAACCAGGGATATTTAATTTGGGATTATAGGTGATATGTGGATTTAAAAGAAAAAATATTGTTATTTTCTTCTTAATTTAATGCATTTTATTTTACTTTTTTCCTTTTGAAATGTACTAGAAAGGTACAACTGTCAAAAGAGACCATGCCATGCCCCCCCACAAAAAAAAAAAAGATTTAAGGATCTCTGAGTGATATAGCTAGGCATTCATTTGTCTAAAATTTTCTGTATGAGAAATATATTAATATTGATGTGAGAAGTTTTATTAACTTTTTAAAATCATTAAAGTTTTGGAAAATAGTTGGTAGTTGGTAGATTTTAAATGAAATGTAATCTTTTGGACATTGTGAAAAAGATACCTTCCTGCCATCTAGCGTTAGGCTCCCAATACAGCAAGAATAATTTTAGAAATCTTTTGAATCCTAATGATTAAAGGATTAAAAACACAAAGAGATGCATTGGAATCAGATCTAACAGGTATGTGATTATCCTTTGTTAATTTTTCTTTGTGAATATTAACACATCAGAAAGTTATTAAAATATGCTCTCTATGTCAGGTCTTTATTGCTTTATTTATACCTCTAAAATTTTAATGATGCAAATTAAAATTCAGTCTGTAAATACTTAAAAAAGAATATCTAGTTGCAATATAAAAAGTGTATTAAAATATTTTTTAAAAGGCACAATATATACTAAAGAAAATAACTCCAAACTGGGCAGAGCATGATAGAAGCAGCAATGTAGATGAACTTTCATAATATTTCCCTCTAAACAAGTTTAAAATAATTCTTTGAATCAAATTATGGAGCAGCAGAGACAAGAAAAGGTCATATTGAGATAATTATCCAGCTAATGGCATCTTTGGAGTTTGTCAGATATCTGTGACTATTGTTTTGGGTCTGGCTGAGAGTAAAGCAATACTGTGGCAATTCTATTAGCCATAGCACTTTTGAATCCTAGCACCTAGGCAGCGAGGAGTTCTTCTTGGCTTGCTGTTGATCACAAGGGATCAGGAGGCCTGGTTAGGTGGAATTTTTAAGGTGGAGAGGACTATTAGTGTTTCTGGCTCCAGGGAAACTGAGACTTTTCCTCTATAAAGAGAGATACTATCACTTTTGAGACTGTCAAGTAATGACAAGCCTTTTTTCCTTTTGTTTACAAACAAGGAAGGGTTGTATTCATCATTCTCATCCAGATGTTAGAGCCACATCATAGACTTATTGATGACTACTAATGTCAATTCAATCTGGTACCTAACTCAGTGACAACTGACCATATCATGCCACTAGTCACTTGTGTAAGCAATACAGTTTCATCACCTCAAATGGTAAGCCAATAACTTATGCCTCACTTGTTCCAATCTATCTCAATGCCCAAGGCCATCTCCTTGATGCATTGCCTGGGCCACACCAAAGGACAGATATATATGTATATGTATATAGAGATATAAAGATAGATAGATATAGATACAGATATATAGATATATTTTTAAACCCTTACCTTCCATCTTGGAGTCAATACGGTGTATTGGCTCCAAGGCAGAAGAGTGGTAAGGGTAGGCAATGGGGGTCAAGTGACTTGCCCAGGGTCACACAGCTGGGAAGTGTCTGAGGCCAGATTTGAACCTAGGACCTCCCATCTCTAGACCTGGTTCTCAATCCACTGAGCTACCCAGCTGCCCCCAGGACAGATATATTTTTGTAAGATGACAATGGGTTTGAACATGATATAGCCAAATGGATTGTCTATTGCTATTCTCAAGATCTTCCAAAGATATTTTTCATTCTACATGTTAGCCAAATCATTGCCTATTCTTCCTTAGCCACAAGTTCTAGAATTAACATCTATGTGACCAAACACAAAGTTATTCTTCAAGAAAGCCCATGATTTGTGCCAGGTGGACATCTGATGGCACCTAAACAATTAATGTGATTGCTGTGCCAACAACTCCATTTTCCTATATATATGGGAACTGAGACCTTTGTACTCCAAGTTTGCTAATCATGGTTTGCTGAAAAGGTTTATGCAGAGAACCATTGTGGTATTCTTGTTGATAGTCCAATTTCTCTAGGAAGAAAACTATGACAAAAAAGGGAGAGATAGCAGGTGACATTACCATCAGAACACCTGCAGATTTACTTTATTGAATTGATCCCAAAGTCTGTGGGCGTCAGATATGTCTTGCCTTGTTGTTGTTGTTCAATCACGTCCAACTCTTTTTTACCCTGTTTAGGCTTTTCTTGAAAAATATACTGGAGTGGTTTGCTATTTCTTTCTCATTTTACAAATGAGGAAATGGGGTTAAGTGACTTGTCCAGGGTCACATAGCTAATAAGTGTCTGGGATAGATTTGAAATCAGAAAGATGTCTTCTTGACTTCAGACCTGACACAATCTACTACACCAACTAGTTGCTGTTTTGGTAGATAGACCCTAATTGAACCACAGGAGAGGCTTTTCTAGTGATACTCATAACAACAAGTATAGTACTAAGGTTCTGATCCAGGATGTACCAAGATTTGTCCTACCATGTACTACTGACTGACCAAGGACCACATTGTACCAAAGAAATAATAAACAACTCTTCAACTTATTTGGAGATAGCCCTGAACCTTCACACATCTTAAAGCCAATAATATTAAGGAAGAGTAGAATGTCTAATGGGAATACAAAGACCCTTAATGGGAAAACTCTATCAGGAAACACATTTAAAAAAGGCCTCATATTTTGCCTTATGTTCCAATATGGAAATAACTGCACAAAGGATTATGGATTATCACCTTTAAAAATTCTATTTGATAGGCTACTATTACTATTCTGGGGCTAGAAGCTCCGAATATGTGTGTTTGTCTAGAGGATGAAAGCTCAATAAGATACATTATCTCTCTATCTAGTTTTCTTCCATAGATATGGAAGGAGGCAGCCCTGGTATAAACTGTGCCTTTGAAAGACATGCAGTAATTTACATGTGGAATCACAACTTCAGAAAGACATATATATAGTCTCCAGCCTTACTTGAATGGACTTTTCCAGGTCCTTCTGATCAATCACATTTTAATCAAGGTTGCCAAATGGATAGATAATCAGAATTGATTACTTTCATGTGAAGTCCATGTGACCATGACCAGTCAAATATATACCTGAAAGTAGGATAATGTTGAACAGATTCTTAATTTGCAAATATTAATTTTCTAAATGATGGTAAATTTCAAAGAGAAGGATAAGAGGGAGCATATCAGGAAGGAAGGGGAAGTGAGAGTGGCAGTGGGAACGAATGTGGACCATTCAGGATGAGATCTGTTAGAATGGAGACTGAGCAATCTAACATTTGCCCCTTTGGCCAAATTTTCTATGTGTTAAAAAAACCCTAATAATAGTCGAAAAGAAAAATATATTTATACAAATAATAACTCTAATTTTCAAAGTGTTTTCATATATTCACTTGGGGACAAAGAAGATTTGGCAAGAGGCCTAAGTAACAATTCCCTAATGTGTCTTTGTTCCCCTGGGGAAGGGACCAGATATTTGAGGGTTTTTTTTCTTTCTAAATTATATATATAAAGCTGAAGAAATAACATGCAATTTATTTCTCAGAAGAGGCCTCCAATTATTTCCGGCACACAAGCAAAAACTTTAGCAACTTTCATAGGACTAGGTCATACGAATTCAGGACACAGTTTTTCTCAACAGGTAAGTTGAACTACAGCAGAGTATTTCTTTCTGACTTGTTTTACCATAGGAAGCCAATGTGATAAAAAGCAAACTAACTTTCAATGTGCTATTCAAGCTGCCATTATGTTACATAGATAGTCACTACTTAAAAAACAAATATTATTTCTGTCTTCCTGGTGCTTAGATGAGCCCATGGATGGACTACAGTTCAAATCCCTTTTCTATGAAATAAATTATAACTCTAACAGAAAAAAAGCTATTGATTTTTTTTATTTTGGGCTTTTTTTCCCCAAACTCTATTCAAATGTCCCTGATAAACTGGCAACTATTATTCAAGCTCTTAAAGAACTGTGTCAGATACTAAGAACTTAACATGAGTTGAATCACACAGCTAATCAGTGGGAGGAAAATAGGGATTAGGGAAAGATTCTCAGTTTTGTTCTTCTTTCATTAGCAGTCGCAGCAGGACTTCCTAACTCAAATTATTTGTGTCATAGTGTCTTTCAGATATAAGTAGACTTAGGAAGGAGATAAAGAATTAGGAACAACTCTTTATTACTTGAATTAATAATGGAATGCTCTACCCTAAGGAACCTAATAATTTCCACTGGGTTTGAGAAGACTATATTTAATAGTTAAAAGAAAAAAAAAACCTAGACTCTCAATTACATATTTCCTGGGAAGTTTTAGCTATTGTTTTGCTTTCTTTGACTACAACTAGTTTAATATACTACCAAGTAGTACTGAGGAGGGGAACAAAGAATGATGTGAAGCAAAAAGGATTGGAGGATTGAGGATATTTTTGGAAGCAATGAACAATCAAGATAAAGCATTGAATGATTAAGGGGAGAAAATGGTCAAGAGGTTTGTGTCAAGAACTCAAATATTCATTACCTTAATAGAAATAATATTTTAACTGAAATCATCCTCAGAACCTGAATGTCCTCCAGAAATATATATTACTATAAGACTTTTTTTTTCATTGGTATTGGGTAGATAGTATAGACTATAGGTTGTTTTGGAGATTGTAATCCTTGGAGTCTACTTCTAATATTCTAATGACAAAAGGCTTGTATTTTCTGGAGTGAAAGAGTGAGCTGGGTAGTTTGGGGCAAAGATTTATTGCCACCCACAGATGATGACACTTGGTGGCTTAGGGTAATTGATGATAATTTTTCTCTCATTCCCAATCCAGCTCCTGGTTGGTACAATAAACGATTATGTTCTAGAACTTGGTTACTGTTTATGTCAGAATAGGTCAAACTAGAGTACTGTAAGAGGAAGACAAAGACCATGAAAAATATGAGAATAAAGTACATATCTTCTGCTTAGAGATTTGGGTGCCAGAAGGGGGATGAAAAATTCCCAAAGTATACTCTTGGAAGCATAAGGCACAATGATTATGTTATAAGAAGGCTAATCGCTGTAGAAATTCATAACTAGGAAATGCATTGGAGTGAAGCTGAGGAATAATATTCAAAGTATTGAAAAGGTATGGTCCTTTATTTTATCATAGGAAACAAGAAATAAGAGGAATTCTCAGCTTTGTCCTGGTTTGTTGATGACCTTTTCCTTGGGTCTTGATTGCTTCTTGAATTTCTGTGGATATGTCATTCTCATATCTCAGACTGATTCTAGGGGCTACCCACAGTGGCAATCAAAATTAGGGTAAACTAAATCAGGAAATTTTTTAAAACTTTTTTACATGTTGATACAACTTGTGATAATAGTTTTCTTAGTTTTTTTAATCCCTAATCTCCCATTTCCTTCTACACTTCTTCCTTCCCCAAGATGGCAAGTAAAATGATAAAAGTAGTATATTTATTTTGCAGCCTTTAACAGTTGCAAATCTTGTTTGAGAATAAGATTGTCTTATCATATGATATAGATTTCCATATTCATCATGTTGTGAAAGAAGATATACATGAGAAAAATTCATGGGAGAAATAAAATGTAGAATGTCTATATTTTGAGTGAATCAGTTATTTTTATGGTGGGGGATGAGGCACAAAGTTTTGACAGGTTATTAGGGAGGCTAGCAGTTACCAATAACAAGAGCTTTTAGGTTCTCAGGAATCCAAAGGATCACAAATTAGGATTTAGAGATCATTTTTATAGACAGAAGCAACAGCAAACCAAAACTTAGAAGGCAGCATCATAAGAAAAAAAAAAAAACACCACACATAACTAGTTACAAAGTTCAAAGCATCACAAACATGGAGGACAATATAATTGATTGGAAATCTGGAATATTGGCTCACAAAAACCCATCTTTCCACCTTGGAAAATTCTGATAGATTTAAGTCCATGTGAAAGAATAACAAATGACATGTAGATAACAGTTTTCTCATAAAAATACAAATAGTGGAATAGAGACAGTGTACTTTCTAGGAATGAAAGTGATTTGTCTGGAAACTTGATTCAAAGAGGAAAACTGAACTTCTGAACTCATGAACCTCTGGGCTTAACTCAGAGATAAAGAAACTTGACCAAGACGGCTATGCAGATGTCAGTAGTGATACAAAATAGAATCAATTTCAAAATATAACCTAGTAGATTTTCTCACTATTGTGCTCATTCTCATCAGTCACTGCAATGGAGATGTTTTTTCTTCGATCATTTGAGTTCTAAATTGTTTTCCATGAGAAAAAACCCTCAAATTTTGAAATAAATTTGAAAATTTTGAGAAATTGAAAGAAATTTTGGGAAAAAATTATTAGGTCATGTAGCAAAGGAGAACAAGATGTAAAAGAACTCTAGGCTCCATTCTGTCCATAATCTGGAAGGTTTTACATTATGCAAGATATATGTCCATAGATTGAACATAAGCACTTAGGTACTTTTGCTAATAGGGTAACTTGAAAGGAAGAAAGATTGAGCTGGAGATGAGTAAATGTCAACAATATAATTAGTGTAAAACCAAAAGAGAAGACAACCTAAAACAAGGGCTTGAGTGGACCCCAAACAAAATCTGGATGTGGACACTCAATGTAAGAATGTTTTGGTAGATCTCCAAATTCCTTGTAGCCATCTCTAGGATTCAAAAAGAATTATTGAATTCAGGCAACATTTTGGATGCAGATTTCATAAAGATGGATTTAAATAGTATTATAATAAATTGGATGAACAGTAAAATAAATAAGTTCTCTACCATGTTAACTTCCTGTGAGATTTTACCATTGTTTTAATTACTCTTATGATTTCTGCCATACTGTTTGGAACTTTAAAGCAAAGGAATTTGAAATCTATAGATTCCAAAAAGTCCCACAATTTTGACTCATTTAATGTACCAATTACTGGTGAGTAAGCAACTAAAATGATAGATTTAGTTATTGTGTGAAATGAGTCTTGGATTTCTCCAAGAAGAAAAAAGACATTGATCATCAGATATGAGAGTCTGCTAAGAATAAAGATTACAAAGTGGAGAGTTTGTGTTTATCGTAAAGACAAATCTAAATTTAATTATTCATGGAAATCTTTTTTGTAGAAAATTGACACAATAATCCTTGAGAAGGGTCAGAGTTTCTTCTAAAGGTAATAAACTGACTTAAATAAGGGTTCAAGAAAGTTGACATGATCAGACAGAGTTGAGTTACTATATAAGATAATCCTTTTTGTTGGAAATTGAAATAGACATGCTAAAGAACCTTTTCCTCTTATAAAATTCTAGAAATTTCAAAGTGATAACCTAATATTAGGTAGATTTCCTTAAAAAATTAGCTAAAATTAGTTTTTGGTGTATATAACAAGGGAGAAAAAACAAAGTAAGATTGTAAATCTAATCTGGTATACAGAAACATGCCAGCTTTATATATATACATATATATGTGTATGTATATATATATACATACACATATATATGTGTGTATGCATACATACATATATTGATATGTATTTACGTGTGTATGTATCATATGTGCATATACATGCACACATGTAAATACCTATCAGTGTGTGTGCATATAAGTGTGATATATATATATATGAGTATACACATACATGGGTGTTTTAATATTGTTTAATATGGATGTGTTTGTATATGTAAAAATATATGCATACATATATGTGAGAAACAGTCAGACAGGGAGAGAGAGAAGCCTTCCTATTTTTTCCAAACTGAAAGTTTCACTTTCCAGTCATGGTCTGATCCCACTCCTAGTGCTTGATTTCCTTCATTTTGGGGCTGGGTTCATTCCTCCTCTCTAATTAGCTTGATAGTCTCTTGCACCTTGGAGTTACCATATTACTTCTGGATTTAGTGGTGATAACTGAGCAGCTTTAATGCTCCTACTGTTTGAATGCCTGAAAAAAAGGTATCCATCAGCTTCAATGTCCAAGAAAGGACTGTAGACATCATCTACAATGTCAGATCAGTAAGATTTTAAAATCTATACTTGTAATTTTGAATTGTATTTAGAAGCAGTCTTTATTCTTTTAATATTCATTTATTTTAGACATTCTCTTTTTATATTTTGAGTTCAATATTCTCTCTTTACTTCCCATTCACCTCCTCCCATAGAAATAGAAAGCAATAGGAAGTCAATTATCTCTAAGAAATCATACAAAACATATTTTTATTAAACTGAAATTATATATGCATATATGCATGAATTGCCTTAGATCATTGTATTGATCTTTCACTATTGATTATCAGTACAACATTGTTGTTACTATGCATAATCATGTCCCAGCTCTTACTTTATTTTTAATTTATTATCAATTCATGTTGATATTATGATGTTTTTCTAAAACTAACCCCTTGTCATTTTCCACAACACAATTGTATTTCATCACAATCATATGTCACAATTTGTTCAATCATTTCTCAATTGATTATTGCCCCCTCTATTAACAATTGTTTTGATACCAAAAAAGAGCTATTCTAAATATTTTGTAAATGTAGAGCTTTTTTCTTTGACCTATTGATATAGAGTTAAAAGTAATATTACTGGATCAAAAGGTGGGCACAGTTCTGTAGCATTTTGGTAGTTCCAAACTGTTCTCCAAAATGGTTTGATCAGTTGACTACTCCAACAACATATTATTACAGTACCCATTTTTTCCCCTCATTTTCTCCAATGTTTGTCATTTCTGATAGGTATGAGGTAGTGCCAGAGTTATTTTAATTTGCCTTTCACTTGTCAATAGTTATTTAAAGAAATGTCATGTGATTAGAGATAGCTTTAATTTAGCTTTCTAAAAATTGGATTATATCCTTATGCCATTTTATCCACAAGTTTTGTGTCTCTGGACTTTGGATAGGCAACTTCCTCAGTGTCATTAATTTCTACCAAAATCCCAAGGTTTTGTAGGATATAAAAATATCGCATTCTGGCTTTTTGTCAGCTATGCTGCTTCAAAATTTGTTTGAGACATTATTTTAAAGTTGTTTGGGATGGGATAATGAGAAAATTCATCTTAGTTCTCTGAATAGATTACTTTTGGTGGAAATCCTTGTACCTTAGCCTTCAGGAATATAGTATTCTGAGACTACTGCTCCTTTAACATGGAAACTGATAAATTTTTGAGATCTGGAGTGTGGTTCCTCAATATGAGAATTTTGTTTTTCTTTTGAGCTCTTTAAAGTAATTTTCTCTTATTTGAAAGCTCTAAAATTTGGCTATAATATTCATGAGAGTTTTCATTTTAGTTCAGGAGGCAATTGGCAGATTCTTAAAAACTTCAATTTTGTTCTCTGGATTCAAGATATCAAAGACATTCTCTTCCATAAATTTTTGAAAAATGATGTCTAAGCTCTTTGCTTGATCATGCCTTTCAGATAGTTCAAAAATTCTTAAATGATCTCTCATGAAACTATTCTCTATGTCAATTGATTCACAAAATTTACATTTTCTTTTTTTCATTCTTTTAAATTTACTTTATTGTTTCTATTTGTCTCATGAGTCATTAAATTTCACCTAAAAAATTCTAATTTTTAAAATAATTGTTTTCTTCAGTGATTTTGTGTACATCTTTTTTTTTCTTTCCATTTGATCAATTCTAGTTTTTTAAAAATAATCTTTTTTTCTAGGAATTTTTATATTTCTTTTTCCATTTTACCTCTTCTTTTTAAGGCATTCTTTCCTTCAGAACATTTATGTGCCTCTTTTATTATGATAAGTCTTTTTTAAGATAATGTTTTCTTCAGTATTTTGTGCCTCTTTTGCCAAGTTGTTAATTCATGATTTTCTTAAATCACTTTCAATTCTTTTCACATTCCTTCCTCAACCATTCATCATTTTCTTTTTCTTTTCCAGAAATTCTTATTGGGCTGTGGTACAAACAGTATTTTTCCTTGAACATTTTTGTTGATATTTTAGCATGGTGTCTGGTGAGGAGGAGCACAGCACACAGTCTCTAAAAGGTTTGCCATCACAAGCTTGACTATGTCTTAATTTTATCTTGATTTTTCCTGCCATCATAATAATTTTTTACAGACAAAATTATTTTATGTTATTGTTGTTCCTCTAATTTTCGGGCCATTTCTTGACTTTTAACTTTATGTTAAAGTTGGACTTGGACTTGGACTGGACTTGAAGTACTGAAATCCTGAAACATACCACAATCCAACTTATTATTTTAGCATCTTTTCTATCAGTCCTTCACTTACACAGTTTCAGAAGTCTTCTCCTATAGTCAATTGTGTGGATTATATATTTAAATAACTTTTACCTGAAGTCTTTTTTTTTTAACCCTTGTACTTCGGTGTATTGTCTCATAGGTGAAAGATTGGTAAGGATGGGCAATGGGGGTCAAGTGACTTGCCCAGGGTCACACAGCTGGGAAGTGGCTGAGGCCAGGTTTGAACCTAGGACCTCCTGTCTCTAGGCCTGACTCTCACTCCACTGAGCTACCCAGCTGCCCCTGAAGTCTTTAATTGAAGAACTCCCATGCTGACAAAGTTTCAGCCCCCTCAAATAGATTATTTCAGTTTTGAAGTTTGAATTTTTTTTAATTTTTCCTTTAATTTAGTCAGAATTTGATTTTCTGCCACTTTTAAAATATTGTTTTTATTTTTACCTTGAGGAGACAAGCAGAACCAAAAAATGTATTAGTTTTTAATTTTTGAAAACAGATACACTTATCCCATCCAATTTGAAGTCTCCTTTTTTTGGGTTAATCATTCTCAATTCCTTTACCTAATATTTACATGGTAAAGTTTCAAGTGTTTTTGCCATCAAAGATATTTGCTATGTTGTCAATATATTTCCTAAATTATTGTTCCCAGAAATGAAACAAACTTGAGATTATACCCAAGCAGAGGAGACTGTGACTCTTGCTCCAATATATTCAATGTTCAATATATTCATTATGCTTCAATTAACTCAGTCTGGTACTGCATTTATTTTTGGAAATATTCACATAATTATTACATGCTTATATCAAGCATGATTTCACTAAAATCACCCATTGGACATTAATGTTAGGATTTGTTTCCTTAGAAGGATTGGATTTGTCAGTCTATTGCTCAATAATCATAGATTAAGAGCCTGCTATGAGTCAATATCTTTACTAATTCCTGAGTATAAAATTATGCTGGCTTCATCTTGCCCTGGCAACCACATTCCAGAAATGTTAGCTTTCCCCTCTTTAGCTTCCATTCTTGTAATTTCCATGCCAATTGCAATTGTGTCCTCTTTCTACATATGTTCTTTAGAAGGGAGTCAGAAAGGCTTTGCCACCTTTACTGACTGGATAATGGTTGTTACTTGGTTTTTGTTTGTTAATTTTTTATGGGACACTCTTTTTCATGTTCTTGCAGGCCCAGTTAACCACTCATACTGCCAAATCAGTGTCAATTTTCTATACACTAGCAATCACCATTCTGAATCTTATGATCTATTACCTAAAGAAAAAGGATGTGTTTGAAGCTCTGAATAGAGTCTTCAACAACCCTTGTCAAATCTTTAAAAAGATGCAAACTGATAAATATTTGAATAAGGAAAGAGATTTAGCTGAGGTAGGTGTTGTAATAATGCAATGTTGAAAGATGATAAATTGCTAGGAATGGAAGACAATGAGATAATAATAAATGAATTGAATCAAAGGTCTCAGAACCAAAATGAAAGCAGAAATCTAGTACCCCATGAGTAGAAATAGTCAAGTGTAAACCTACCTTTTTCTACTAACTATATGTGACTCTTATTTCTTTTACTACAGTCATTCCAATTTAATATTTCCTTAACCTTTGAATATTTTTGGGGAATAGATCATGATTTATTAGCTAAAAAATTACTGCCTATAATAGTAAATAATTTCACAATTATATTACAAAGATTATTTCCCTTTGCAACAATACCATGCTAATATTTGAAGCATTATAGGTTTGCTTATGTATTGTTTATAAATTATTAGGAACATGCTCACAAGGCATATGTAGGAAATATTCAAAAATCAAATTTAAATTATCTAATTGAAATATAATAGTGCATTCTCCTATAAGTATGTAAAATTACAAATTCTATAAAGTTATTCTACATAATTTTGTGGTAAATTCTATGTAAATGGAATGGAAACAAAAAAGACCTCAAATGTTTACAATTATTAATATGACATTAAATCTGTCCATTTTGTTAATGTAAATAATAATGAGATAAGTTATAACTTTTAAGTTATGTTATAACATTTTAAAACACTATTTCTATTTTTTCTATTCTATTCATAAAACCTTTGAAGTACAGGACAAATATAGTCTGGGTATCTGTATTTTCAGGATCAGAATTGATAAAGAATTGCATTATCGAATTGACCTGAGGGTGATGACTTTTTCAGCCAGAGTAACATTTGAAGACTTACTACTAAGAGAGGCATCTGTCCTCCCTCATTGGGAAAGGTAGGATCCACCCCACATAAATAAAAAATCATGAAAGCATGTTTGACTAATTAACAAACACTTATTAAGTATTAATCATTTGTTAAATATTTATTTCTATGTCCAAGGAACTGTGTATATATGACATCACACAGATATATCAGATGTATATACTATCCATATGTTTATATGGAAACATATGTAAATATATGTATATATTGTATGTGATATGTCTGTACATGAAATAGAGTTAAAAATAGTCTTTTCAAAGTTTCTAGAAGTCAGAACAGTAAGGCTCACAGAAAGCAAAAAGGAACTGCTCTAGAACTCCAAAGTTATATCAATGGAGAATACAAAATCCTTCCTGTTGGGGCCTTGAATTGGCAATATCATGAATATCAGTGCATCTCTGAATGGGATAAGAATGATTAATCAGCAAAAGAAATAATCTAAAATGGCAGGTAAATGTTTTGATCACAAATACTTCTGGCAACCTCTCTAATGATGATTGGAAATTTGTTAAACATTCTCAGTGTTTCAGGGATAATGTCTCAGGGGCCTTAGAAACTCATAACATCTCCTTTAAACAGATGAAAATAGAACAAACCTGATTAAGCAGAGCAGTTTCTCCATTCTAGGCAAGCAGATAATGTTATTCTATGTTTATGATCATCTCAATTGTGCCATTTAACAATGGAACTCCTACAGATCCCTAGCTTCACATCTTGATATCACAGAGCCTCCTGATTCAAAAGATCTTTCCAATTATGCCATAGATTTTAGAATTCGAGGCAGTTTGGATGTTTTAAAGAATAAAAATAGATAGCAATTTCTGAAACGAGATAATTATTACAGACACCCCAGGTGGAAAAGCTTGTCATCATTTCTAGTCTGTCAATGAATAAGACATTTTGGAAGTTGTATGGCAAAGTCTATGGAGAGGAAATTCAATGTGTCAGTAAAATTTCCTCCCTCATCATCCATCATCTTGAGGGTCCAAGTGATAACTTTCTTTTGTCAGTCTTATCTTTATCCATCTCAATCTTATACATAATCTAATGGACAAAAAGTTGAATTGACTTCAAAAGATCATCACTGAAATGTATACTAGCTGTCAATTAGTGAATAGGACTCCATTTAATAGAATTTGACATTGAATGAGCTTTCCATAATCCATCTTATTTGCTCATCTGAACAGTAATTCTCTGGTTTCAAGGGACACTGAGATAGATTTGTGTTGACAGTAATGATGATGATAATAACTTGCTTGACTATGTGTGGAGCTTTAATATCTCTTTGCCTGCACAATCTCATTTGATTCTCACAGTTACACTGTGAGTCAGTTGATATGATTATCTTCATTTTATAAGTTATCAAACAGATAAAAAAGGGTCAATGACTTGTTTATGGTTACCTAATGTAAGCAATTTACAAAATGCAAACATTGAGAGTTATTTAAAAACATCAATCTAATTAAGTATAGGAATAGAGGGAGACTATTTTAAGGAATTTTAATCAAAGGGGAGGATTCCTTAAGCAAAATGCTTAGGCACCTTTGTTACATAAGATTACATTTCTGTCCCAGTGCTTACAATTGTCATAGAATTGGTTAGAGTCCTTTAAGCTGGTAACTGGGAATTTATTAGACACTCCTAACTCTGAGACTAGGATCTTTGGACATATTTCAGATTGTAAACCAGAACTGAGCTGATACAGGATTTTTATTGAGTCCACTTTTTACACAAATAAACTTAGAACATTTCTGAAGCTTTTCATTTCTCAGAGATGGAATGCTAGGCCTTATAGCTGTCACTCCACTCCCTGAGGTTACAATAAATTATATTGAACCTCTGTGAGAATGGCCGAATTTTGCCAAATTCCTTAAATGGTGACAACAGGATATGTTTGCTTCCATGACATATGAAGTTTGCTGCAAAACACATTAGCTATAGTTTGATGTCTCTCAATGAAGAGAGGAAGAGATGGAAAATAGTTATTTAATATATCTGAATTTTGCCTGGAGATAACAACGAAATCTGTCTCCAATGCAGAAAATAAAAAGACCTTCTGGGAAGTAAGGAGATCTTTGCTGAATTCCTAGATTTCATATAGAAAGGCAGAAAGTATTCATAGATAACATACATACAGAAATTCCTATGACTGAAACCCCTAGATTCAAAATGCTCCTCTCCTTTCCTTCTCAGACTGATTTCTCTGGATGGAAGAAATGGATAAGTGGAATGAAACTAAATGGACTCAAGTAACTGAATTCATTCTCAGGGGCATCACAGATCTTCCTGAACTGCAGATTCCTCTCTTTATTGTATTCCTCATCATCTACACAGTCACAGCTATTGGGAATCTGGGCTTGATTATCTTGACCAAGATTGATTCTCGCTTGAAAACTCCTATGTACTTTTTCCTCAGGAATCTGGCATTTATTGATCTTGGGTACTCCACTGCCATTGGTCCCAAAATGTTGGTTAATTTTGTAGTGGAGAAAAATATAATTTCTTATGCTGGATGTGCAACCCAGCTAGTTGTCTTTATAACATTAATTATAAGTGAACTTTTTATGCTCTCAGTGATGGCCTATGACCGCTATGTAGCCATCTGTAACCCTCTGCTCTACATGGTCATCATGTCAGACAGATTGTGCTCTCTTTTGGTGGCCATCCCATATCTTTACAGTGCCTCTGTAGCACTGGTGACCACAATTAAGATTTTTAATTCATCTTCTTGGAAATCTAATGTAATTAGTCATTTCTATTGTGATAGTCTCCCCCTATTAAGTATTTTATGGAGTGATGCAAAGGATGTGGAATTAATAATTCTGAGCCTTTCTGCTTTTAATTTAGTTTCCTCACTGCTAGTTGTTCTTCTTTCATATGCTCTTATTCTTGTGGCTATTCTCAGGATGAACTCTGCTGAAGGCAGACGCAAAGCTTTCTCCACATGTGGCTCCCATCTCACAGTGGTGGTTGTATTCTATGCAACACTAACTTTCATGTACTTGCAGCCCAAGTCTAGTCACTCCTTTGACACAGATAAGATGGCTTCTGTCTTTTATACCCTTGTCATTCCCATGCTCAATCCTTTGATCTATAGCTTGAGAAATAAGGAGGTAAAAGGGGCCTTGAAAAAAGCTCTAGAAAATCGATTCAAATTTTTTCTTTAACATACCATGTAGATCAAGAATCTAATGGGTTATTAGAAGCAAACAAGTCTCCCTCTTGTATTTTCGTGCAACTATGGCCCATATCTCTGCTTTTCAAAGAGCAAACCTTCTTCTCCCCAATTTTTTCCTTTGTCAGAAATTTGTTTATTAATATCTGTGACATTGATGTTAAGGCAAAGTCTTTCTACATTGGAGAGTACTATTGAGAATCCATACACAAATCTATTTATGATTAAAATCTCTGTGAATCACATGATAAATAATAACCTTAAATTTTTGACTAAGGTTCTCTACAAAGACCAGAAGTTCCTGAGGATGTCAATTTTACTTTGGAATAGCTCTAATTGTTAGGGAGTTGTAGTTTATCATTGTTATTTATCTGTTCCATTTATACAACCTAAACAATCCTTTTTCAAGTTGCTCCAATTACTCTAATTTCTGTCTTCTGTTGTTCATCAGAACAAATAAATTTCCTCTTCAATGGTATAGTCCTGTATATAAATGAAAACTACTTTTGTCTCTCATTCACAAATCCATATTTATCTTCTCTTGACTAAGAACCTGAAGTATCTACAACCAATCTTCATAAAATACTTTCACAAATTTAGATTATGATAAGGGAAACATTTCTATTGGATTTATGTCCAAGTTATAAAATCATGCCTAAAAAGGCAAATATTTTACCTCATTGAAAAACTTGAAGAAAAGTTATTAGGAATATTAGTTATATCAGTGATGGGATTCTTATTCTTTAAAGAGTTTATCTTTATTTTTACTTGATAGAACTTGAGATAAAGATGCAGAATCTACCAAGTTATGTTTTATTGAACAAAGGATTTAAAAGTCATTATTTTGTAAATCTAAATTGTATTTCATTCACTTTTACCTCCGTTTCTTCAGTAGAAAGGTGTATTCCACTCTAAAACTGGAACTGGTGAGCTTCCCATACCACATATTTGTTGGTATTTAACTCTTTTAGAAATCCCTTCTTACCCTCTGAATGTTGATAAGGAAAAGATAAGATAAGAAGTCATTGAAATGATAATGGACTGAAACAAAAAGTAAGGTAACTCATAATATGGATTGATGAATAAACATAAAATGCTAAGAAAAAATCTGCTAGGTATTATGCTGCTTATGTCATTGTTATTTTTAAGCATCTTGTTCCTCAAATCCACCAGTACACATTATAGCCCCTATTTCCAACACATTATTTTCCTTGGGTCTTAGAAAAATTATTATTTCCACTAACAATTCTAGGTCATGATTTGCAGTATTTGAAAATAATGACTTCTATCATGAAATGTATTACTTCCTATCCTGCTTTTGTTTCTTTCAACAAACTCTATTTAACATCTCTCTCATCAACAGTTTTAATCCCTAGTAACATATACATAGGCTACATTAATGACATTCACGGTGGAAAATAGCTTATTTTATTCCTATTTATAGATTCACTTCACTAAACAGAAAAATAAAAACAATATAAACATAAGCTCTCCTTTCCTATATTACCTTATAGTCATGAGGATTTTGACATATCTTAGAATAGTTTGAATTCATTAATTCATTTTTTCTCCTTCCTGTCTGCCTATTGCTACCTTATTTATTTCATTTATGCTCACCTTTACATCAAAATGAAGGTATTTTTCTTACTATGATTTAAAGCTTTTAGCCAAAGGTAACTTCCCATAAAATTATAGGATAGAGTGAGAGTTTCTTTAAAAAAATACTAAATTATGGAACCCCCATTTAAAATACTTCCCTGACTTGTTCCAGGCTCCCTTTCCAGTTTTAGCACATTTGTTCTCCCTCTAGTTGTTCCTCAACAAACCTTAAGATGTAAAATTATTTTAGAGAGAGAGAGAACTGAAGAGATGAGGTCATTCCCTCTTCTACTTTTTGAGAGGTTACATTATATAGAATTCAGACAAGGATATAAGAATACTTGCCTAATCAGAAAGTAAGGTAGTGTGGAGAGAAGGATAGTTTGAAATGTATATCAGCAGGTAAGTCAATCTATTTGGGGGAACTTAAAACATAGACTTCAAATAAATTGAGTATAAAGAGTGACTAAACAATGGAAATTTAGATCTCACTAAAACTACTAGTGCTCATGTCATATGTAATCATTTCCTGTCTCAGTCCTCCCTAAAAATAAGATATTGTTTTACTAGCTTTGCCTAGACTTGTCTCTAATGAATGTAAAACATTCATAAGTTGAAATGTGTAGCTGTATATATTTACACATTTTTGAAGCATATAAAAAAAGGAAAAGGAAAAAGTTGAAAAAGAGACATTAGAAAAAAATTACACAAGACAGGGCTATGGAAACATATATCCAGGCTCCTATTTTGACATCTACTGCTTTAGAGTATATAGCAGCCTTACAAGAAATCACTAGGATTCTAACTCGAAGAACTAATAAAGCTCCAAACTTAGAGGATCAAAACATTATTGTTGTTCTATGAAAGGACAGGTCATATAGCAATGGAGTGAAAGAGAAAGAATCAGTAGTTTAGAAACAGAAGGTAGAATAATAATTGAGCCTCCCTCAGAGCTGGTATTTCTCATATTAATGACCATAGAGCTCCTCAGGGGAAATGCAGTCATTGCAAAGGATGCCACAGGAATCATGATTTATCATGGTATGAGAAAGAAGAAAGGACTTTAAGATCTGAGTTTAATGACTTTTCTTTACAGGACAATGATGTTTTAATTCCACTTATTCCAGTCTGTTTTCTTCCCCCTATAAAAAACAAACAAACAAACAAAAACATGTAATTCTTAATATTGGAATCATTTACCATGATATTTTATTGGACACTGGGACCTCCAGGTATGTCTTAGGGAACAAACGTGATTATGAGTGTACCTTCATCTGGTCTTTAAAAATGCTTGGAGAGTCAGGAAAGCCTCAGAATATCTGTAAGAGTTCTCCTTACCTTGTGTCCTTGGATCCTTTGACAGTAGAACACTTATTCTTCCTAATGCCTGAATCCTCTATGAATACCTTAAGGGGAGATCTCTTATGTAGATTAAGAGCCACAATACCTTGTTCTCCTGATGGCTCCTTGTCTCTACAATTGCCTCTACAATGGAGAAGATTTTCACTCTCCATTTCATATCCCTATTCCTGAACTCTATCCCCCCTAACTGATACAAAAAGGGAATAATAACTCCTTATCAATCTTCAAATAATTCACCTATTCTTACAGTAAAGAAGCCAGGCCCAAAGAGGAAGTATGTTTATTGTTTTGTGCAGAATTTATGTACAATTAATTCACATTTAATACCTAGGCATCAAGTGGTGCCAAACCCTGCAATTATTATCTCCTTAATCCCTAGTGAGGCTATATATTTTATAGTGGTAGCTCTCTTCTCTGCTTTGTTTTCTATCCCTATCCATATAAATTCTAAAAAAAATTTTTTCTTTCATCTAGAAAGGTGTTCAAAGTGGATATGGACTAACCTGCCTTAGGGGCATATACAGAGCTCAACTTTATTCTCTCCAACTCTACAGTGGGACTTAGCTGTAATTTTAAAGGTGCTATTTTAGGTCAATAGGTAGATGATCTGCTTTTAGTAGTACCAAATGCAGGGCATGTCAAAAAGATAAAATTTATTCTCTTAGAGATCCACCAGAAGTGCCATAAGGCTCTAATCAAAGGTACAGTGGTACTATCTACAGGTAAAATATTTAGGTTTTATTTCAGCTTCTGGAACCTACTCCATTTCTAACAAATTCAAGTTGTTCAGCAATTGTCTGTTTCCTCCTCAAAGAGCCAAGTTAGAACAATTCTGGGATCCACTGGAGCCACTGGATTCTGTAGACAATGGATTCTTAACTATAGGGAGAATACTAAGTCTCTTGTAGATCTGACTAAAATTTCAGCCTCTGAACCTCTTCAATTAGATTCCTAACATGTGTCATTTCTCACAGAACTGAAACATGCCATTCTGTCTTCTTCTGCTCTAGAAATTTCAGATTTCAATGTTATTTACAATGTATGTCCATGAACAGAGGAGAGTGGCTTCTGGAGGCCTTGGGACACATGCAACCCCCAGGAACCTACTATTATGTACAGTTAGATAGGGTGGATGTTGGAGTACCACAGTGCCTATGGCAGCCAGAATTCCTTTAGAAGAGAAGGCATAGGACATACTTTTGGATTCTTTAACTGTCCACTGCCCCCATGGGGTCAAGGCATTTCTACTCCAGCATAGATCACAGGCATCGGCACATCAAAGACTTGCTAGATATGAGGTAATTTTTTAAGGAAATAACACCATATTTAAATATTTTTCAATTCTTAATTCTGCAACATCAGTTTCTAATTAGCCATTCACAAGGAAATCATTACATGATTTTACATCTATAGTGTACATGGGTGAAAAGTTCCATAATGATCTTTCTTATTCTTGTTTAGTTTTCTACATTGAAGGCTCTTCTTGTATGAGAGAAGGCACACAACACATTGATGTTGCTATGGTTTCACACCATGACACTATCTGGGTGAGTTCGTTACCTTCAATTTTTAGTGTCCAGGGGGCTGAACTGATAACATTGAAAAAAAGCATACAATCTAGCTAAAGGAAAGAAAGCACCAATTTTCACAGACTCAAGGTATGCTTCTCGGGTTTGTCACATTGTTGGAATGTTCTGGATGCAGAAGGGTTTCCAGACTTTTGCTGGCAAGACATTAAAAACAGAGAGATTATTAAAGAACTTCTTAAACTACCTTTAGTCTTCACTATTTTTAATTGCTGTGCCGATACAGGTGTGACTGACCCTCTCTCTAGGAGAAATCAGTGGACAGGAACTTGAGCCAATTTTGTGGACTTAGAAGGCTACAAGTTGACTTCTAGGTTAAGATGGCTGCAGAGTAGAACAGGGCATTTAACTGTCCTCACAACTGACCACCAGCATACCTCCAAAAGACAAAAAAAAACAAATCCAGATGAAAGAAGGGACCCAAAAATAGGGTGCACTATTGAAGGTATGTGGGATTTGGGCATTTCCATGCTATAAGGGGGGGAGGAATAGCTCCCATCAAAATGCAAGCTGATCAACCCTCTCCCACCCCACCCACAGTACCAGTCAGAGGTTGCATACCAGAGTTAGAGAGAGTGTGTGTGTGGGGGGGGCAAAATCTAGCATTTTGGAAGCTAACTGGGAACACCAGGAGCTTGCCCCTGAGAGCAGCAAGACTTGAGATCCCAGGAGGCAAGAGAGCACAAACCTTGGGGGTGGGGGTGGAGCTGAGAGAAGCAGCAGACAATGGAATCAACTCAGCACACTGAGACTCAAGGGAGAACCTCAGGTCGAGAAACAAGTGTGGGTCAATTTCCAGGCTCTGGGCAGCTGATTAGGACCACTGGGGGCTTGATCGTGAGAACAGCAAGACTAGAGACCCCAGGAGACTGGGGAGCTCAGACCTTGGGTACAGGAGTAAGGCTGAGAGGGGTCACAAATAGCAGAAACCTAACAGACAGTGGAAACCAGGAGACTGGCAAAGTAGTTGCAGGCAAAAAAAACTTCTCCTTAGCTCTATACACGGAGAGTCTTTCTGCCTCACTCAGACTTCTGGCTGAGAAAGAAAAGGCAGCATAATGATGATAAGCAAGGTCCAATAAATAACCAACAAAAAGACCAAGAAAAAAGCTCTAATACTTGATAACTTTTGCACAGTAAAAATCCACAAGCAGAGGAGGACAAACAATTAAAGATATCTAAACCTTCTCAATAAAAGGAAATTGGTCATAAGCTTTTGAAGAGTTCAAATCTGAGATCATGAGAAAGATTGAAGAGATCTGGCAAGAAAAGTGGGAAATTGTTCAAAAAGAAAATAACAGTTTAAAAGGCAGAATTTCGCAATTGGAAATTGAGGTTCAGAAATCAAATGACATGATAAGCAAATTGAAGACCAGAAATGACCAGCTGGAAGCCATGAAGAACCAGATAGACCAGACTGAAAAGGAAAACTAAAAGATTATAGCTGAAAACCAGTCTTTAAAGGCTAGAATTGGGCAAGTAGAAGCCAATGATCTCACAAGACAGCAAGAATTAATAAAGCAAAGTCAAAAGACTAACAAAATAGAAGGAAACATGAAATATCTCAATGAGAAGATGACAGATCAAGAAAACAGGTCTAGAAGAGACAACTTGAGAATTATTGGTCTTCTGGAAAAATCAGAGACAAATAGAAATCTAGATATCACTACAAGAAATTACCCAAGAAAACTGCCATGATGTCCTCGAACAAGAGGGCAAAATAGACATTAAAAGAGCCCATAGAACACCCTCTACACTAAATCATCAGAAGACAACCCCCAGGAATGTAATAGCCAAATTCAAAAGCTTCCAAATTAAGGAGAAAATATTACAATAAGCCAGAAAGAGATAATTCAAATATCAAGGAACACCAATCAGGATTACACAAGACCTGGCAGCCTCCACACTACAAAAGCACAAGGCTTGGAACATGATATTTAGAAAGGCAAGAGAACTGGGTCTACAACCAAGGATCTTCTACCCATCAAAACTGACTATATACTTCTAGGGGAAAGTATGGGCATTCAACAAAATAGAAGATTTCCAAGTATTTGCACAGAAAAGACCAGGACTAAATGGAAAGTTCGATATCCAACCACAAAAAACAAGAGAAAAATGAAAAAGTAAATAAGAAAGAGAGGGGAAAGAAAGAAAACTCTTATCCTAAAATTTCCTTCTTCATGGGCTTCAATAAGATCAAATTATTTGCATTCCTACATGGAAAAATGTTATGTGTAATTTTAAGCAATCTCATTCACAATTATAGAAATTAGAAGAATTAGTCATAGTGAGAGGTTGGAGTACTAAATGGTCTAAGATGATATGGGGGAAAAAGTGTGTGTGGGGGAATAGAAGATGGCACCAAGAGAAACATGAAAGAATAAGAAACATAGGATTATCTATACCACACAAAGAAGGCATGGGAAAGGGAGGGGATATATACTATTATAATCAGGAGAGGAAGAGATCTTTAATAAGAAATACTTAAAACTTACTCTTAGAGGAATTATTTGTGAGAGGGAAGAGAAGCTAGATCCATTGTGATATCAAATTCTATCTAAACCTATGGAAGAGATAAACCAAGACAGGAAATGGGGTGGGGAGTCCATGAATGGATAGGAAGAGAAGGGAGAGGGAATTCATTAGACCTAAAAAACAATGAGAGGAATAAAAAGGAGGGGGTAGAAAGGGAAGTAAACCAAGGGAGGGGACAAAAGGGACTGACTAAAAACAAACCACTGGTTTAAAAGGAAATAGCGTAAGAAGAAAGGGTAGAACTAGGAGACGATACCAAAATGTTGGGGAATACACAGCTGATAATTATAACACTGAATGTGAATGGGATGAACTCACCCAAAAAATGGTAGCAAATAGCAGAGTGGATTAGAAACCAAAATCCTACCATATGTTGTCTACAAGAAACACATATGAGGCAGGTAGACATACACAGGATTAAGGTCAATGGCTGGAGCAAAATCTGTTGGGCTTTAACTAAGAAAAAGAAGGCAGGAGTGGCAATCATGATTTCTGATGAAACCAAAGTAAAAATAGATCTGATTAAAAGAGATAGGAAAGGTAATTACATCTTGATAAATGGCAGTACAGACAATGAGAAAATAACAGTACTCAACATGTATGCACCAAATGGTATAGCATCCAAATTTCTAAAGGAGAAACTGACAGAGCTCAAGGAGGAAATAGATAGTAAAACTATACTAGTGGGAGATCTAAATATTCCTCTATCAGATCTAGATAAATCAAACCAAAAAATATATAAGAAAGAGATAAGAGAGGTGAACGAAATCCTAGAAAAATTAGAGTTAATAGATATGTGGAGAAAAATAAATTGGGACAAAAAGGAATACACTTTCTTTTCAGCTGCACATGATACATTCAGAAACATTGACCATGTACCAGGGAATAGAAATATGGCAAACAAATGCAAAAGAGCAGAAATAATAAATGTAAGATTTTCATATCATAATTGTATTTTTATAAAATCCAAGATTTAATTTTTTGTTCAAGAAAAATTCTCAGGGAAAGAAGCTTGCTGACTCCTTAATCCAGAGAATGGACTGTTTGCAGAAAGATGCCTGAAGAATCTACATTGCATCTAGAAATCCAGAATGAACTTTGGGGTACAATTGATTGAACTGATGGGATTTGAACAGTTACTTTGAATGTACATTTTATGCTAATACAGGACTGCCCCAATTGGCTTTTTGTTAATGAGCCTAGCAAAACATTGGTTTTGCTTTCTCTCTCTTCCATTCCCCTCTTATCTCTAACTATTGTAATTAGAAGACCCTTGTGGATACAAGATTATGTAAAGTGATCACTTGGGGTGACTAGGCACCCAAGAATCATCAGGGGGATTGTGTGAATGGAATTAGCTCACACTCATTCATTTGTTCACACACTAGCCACCAGGAATAATGTTACCCCACCCAACTTAGCATTAAGTGGAGAGGGGAAGATCTGTTGTCCACACGATAATAAGTTGCAAATCAAAAATATTAACTTCCTGTAGTGACAGTTGGCATTTTGAACTTGGTGTAGAAGAATCTCTGGTGAGACCTCAGACTGCTTCCCTTCGAATTGTTATGTGGGTAAGTTAGGCTGACTCTCTTTCTCTTCCTTGGAGTTTCTAGAGGCTCTAGCCTTAAGGAGACCTCTCTTCTTAGAGGAGGCCTTGTAGTTAGAAGCCTTGTTTATTTGTGCCTCTCTGCTGGGGCCTCTAAATACCTACCTAGTTCAGGCCTTGGGTCCGGGCCAGAGTTTCTCTCTCTCAACTTCCCTATCTTCAACCTTCCTAAATGTAAATAAATCACTATAAAATTCATCCTGACTTGGGTCTATTTTATTTTGAAATTGAGTTAATCAGTTTCTGGCAACCATACCTTAAATATCTAGTTTTCCCCTCTTAAATAATGCAATAAAAATAATAATCAGTAAGGGCACATGGACAGACAAATCAAAAACTAATTGGAAATTAAATAATATGATTCTCCAAAAATCAGTCAGTTGAACAAATCATAGAAACAATTAATAATTTCATTGAAGAGAATGACAATGATAAGACATCCTACCAAAATCTGTGGGATGCAGCTCAAGAAGTACTCAGGGGAAAATTTATATCCTTGAACACATATATTAACAAATTAGGAAGGGCAAAAATCAATGAACTGGGCATGCAAATAAAAAAAAACTAGAAAGGGGAACAAATTAAAAATCCCCAGTTAGAAACTAAATTAGAGATTATAAAAATCAAAGGAGAAATCAATAAAATTGAAAGTAAAAGAACTATTGAATTAATAAGTAAGACTGAAAGCTGGTTCTTTGAAAAAACAAATAAAATTGACAAAGTACTGGTCAAGCTCATTAAAAAAAGGAAAGAAGGAAACCAAATCATCAGTATCAAAGATGAAAAGGGAGACCTCCCCTCTAATGAAGAGGCAATTAAGGCAATCATTAAAAATATTTTGCTGAATTATATGTCAATAAATATAGCAATCTAGGTGATATGGATGGATATTTACAAAGATATAAATTGCCTAGATTAACAGTAGAAGAAATAGAATACATAAATAATCCCATATCAGAAAAAAGAAATTGAACAAATCAAAGAACTCCCTAAGAAAAAAATCCATAGGACCACATAGATTCACAAGTGAATTCTATCAAACCTTCAGAGAACAATTAATTCCAATACTATACAAACTATTTGACATAATAAGCAAAGAAGGAGTTCCACCAAACTCCTTTTATGGCACAAATATGGTACTGATCCCAAAACCATGTAAATCAAAAACAGGGAATGAAAACTACAGACCAATCTCCTTAATGAACATAAATGCAAAAATCTTAAACAGAATACTACCAAAAAGACTCCAGCAAGTGATCATGAGTGTTATTCATTATCATCAGGTTTGATTTATACCAGGAATGCAAGGATGGTTCAACATTAGGAAAACCATTCACATAATTGACCATATAAACAAGTAAACCAACAAAAATCACATGATTATCTCAATAAGTACTGAAAAAGCCTTTGACAAAATACAATACCCATTCCTACTGAAAACATTAGGAAGTATAGGAATAGAAGGGCATTTCCTAAAAATAATAAATGGTATATATCTAAAATCATCAATAAACATCATCTGCAATGGGGATAAATTAGAAGCCTTCCCAATAAGATCAGGAGTGAAACAAAGATGCTTATTGTCACCTCTATTATTTAACATTATACTGGAAACACTAGCAGTAGCAATTAGAGAAGAAAAAGAAATTGAAGGTATTAAAATAGGCAATTAAAAAGTTAGTGGAAATAATCAATAACTCTGAGTACATTAAACTAAAAAGGTTCGTAGTCAAAACTAATGCCAAAAAATTAGAATGGAAGCAATAAATTGGGAAAAAAATCTTTATAACAAAAAACTCAAAGGGCTAATAACTCACATATACAAGGAGCTAAATCAATTGTATGAGAAAGCAAGCCATTCCCCAGTCAATAAATGGGCAAGGGACATGAATAGGTAATTTTCAGATAAAGAAATCAAAACTATCAATAAGTACATGAGAAAGTGTTCTAAATCTCTAATGATTAGAGAAATGCAAATGACGTATCACCTCACACCTAACAGATTGACGAAAATGACAGCAGGGGAGAGTAATGAATGTTGGTGGGGATGTGGCAAAATTGGGACATTAATGCATTGCTGGTGGAGTTGTGAACTGATCTAACCATTCTGGATGGCAACTTGGAACTGTGCTCAAAGGGCTTTAAAAGACTATCTGCCTTTTGATCCAGCCATAGCACTGCTTGTTTTATACCCTAAAGAGATCATAAGGAAAAAGACTTGTACAAAAATATTCATAGTCTTGCTCTTTTTGGTGGCAAAAAATTGGAAAATGAGAAAATATCCTTCGATTGGGGAATGGCTGAACAAATTGTGGTATCTGTTGGTATTAGAATACTATTGTGCTCAAAGGAATAAAGAACTGGAGGAATTCCATGTGAACTGGAATGACCTCCAGGAATTTATGCAGAGTGAAAGGAACAGATCCAATAGAACATTGTACACAGAGATTGGTGCACTGTGGTACAATCGAACATAATGGACTTTTCTACTAGCAGCAATGCAACACTTCAGAGCAAAGCTGAGGGACTATGAGAAAAAAAAACTAGCCACATTCAGAGGAATAACTGTGGGAGGCAAAACACAGAAGAAAAACAACTGCATGAATACATGGGCTGATGGGGATATTATTGGGGATGTAGACACTAAACGGTAACTCTAGTCCAACTATCAATAATATGGAATTAGGTCTTAATCAATGATACATGTAAAACCCAGTGGAATTGTGAGTCAGCTAAGGGTGTTTTGGAGAGGGGGCATGTGGGAGATGGAAAGAACATGAGACATGTAACTATGGGAAAATAGTCAAAATTAAAATTAAAAAAAGGCTACAAGTTAATTTTTACTCTAACATCTAATGTTGAACCAGATTTTTCTGTCTCCTATGATGAAAACGAATTGGAAAAGAGGAAGGAGAAGTTTGAAGCAAAATAAATTAATGAGATCTACATGTCTTCAAAAGGCAAAACCCTACTTCTCTAAAGATTCTGTGGTAAAATTGAATGCAATGAACTTTTCAATAGCAACAATCTGAAAGCAGTAAAAGTAAAATTAGCAGTGGAAATTAATAAAGAATATCCATTATTAGACCATCTATACTAGTGATTCCCAAAGTGGGCACTACCACCCCATGGCGGGTACTGCAGCGATCCAGGAGGGTGGTGATGGCCACAGATGCATTTATCTTTCCTATTAATTGCTATTAAAATTTAAAAAAAATAATTTCCAGGGGACTAAGTAATATTTTTTTTTTATGGAAAGGGGGCAGTAGGCCAAAAAGGTTTGGGAACCACTGATCTATACTAAGGTCCATGGGACCTAATATTGGATCAATGAGCCTGATTTCTTTGTGTTATAAATAATAATCCTTGACAATATTCCACAATAAAAGATTACATGGAAAAGTAAAAATTCTCATTCAGAAACTCTTCCCATTAATTCACTTGGGGACCAGGGTGAAGTGAAAGGAGATCTTGGTAATTGGTCCCCAAAGTACCTTTGCTTCCCTGTGTGAGTGGCTCTGTTTTGGGAATATTTTTAGTATTATATGTAATACTTGAGGTTCCAAGTTTTTCACACATCAGAAGTCTCCAGATACTTATGCAACAAGCGAAACTCCTCAGAAAGATCTATGGGCATAAGCCATATGAGTAAAGGGCACCAATTCTTTTAGCATAGGTAAGTCATACCATTGCCTTTTTTTTTCTCAGTAAACAAATGTGAGCACAATCCACTCCACCATCATTGTACTACCCAAGATGGCTTTATATACTCTAAGGGCTCTAATGGCTCTATTCATCTACTCTAAGTGCTAAAATGTCATTTCTTTTTCTGTAGAGCCTGGAAAAGCCCATTAACAGAGCTATTAAAATTCCTTCAAAGGAATGAAGTTATGAACCTAAAATTGAGAAGGTAGTTCCATGTTGCACTCTTTTCCTTTTTCTATATAGAAGTTCCTGCATAAACTCTCAGATCTTGTTCAAAATCTTAGAAAACTGTCTAAAGCACTGAGCAACTAAACAATATACTAGGTGTCACATAACTAATACATGTCAGAGGCAATACTTCAGCCCAAGACTTCCTGATGTTTATCAAGGGACAGCAGCCTTAGGAAGGAGAATAAGTAAATAAGGAGAGTTGTTGTCTATCGAGATTAATATTAGAGTTTAATTAAAAATTTAATAATTTCTATGGAATTTGGGGCACTATATTTGGCAAGAGTTTTAATCCTATGTTTTTATTGGGCCTTTGTTATCATGATATTCTTTTTGAGTCAACACACTCTAATACATGGATAAGCAGGTTGGAGGAATGGTATATTTAGAATAGTGAACAACCTAATCGTATAACTGATTTTTATTATTAATGTCTAAGCAGGAAAGACAAATCCCATATAAAAATGTCTTATATCTATTGCTGGGTAACTGATGATGTGTTTGGAACCAAAAATCAATCACAATTAAGCAGTCATCAATGAGATTAGATGTTTTTATTTGTTTCTAAAATCATTTGAGTATGCAATGATAATATGAGTTGCAAAAACATTTGGATTATAATCTTCTTTCCCAGAACATGGGAGTTTGGCTGTTGAGAATGTATTATTGTTAGAATATTTTGTAGGTATTAGACACCAAAAAGAGTTCTGGAGAGTAGAATACTGGGAACCTCTCTCTAATGTTTTGATGACCAGAGGGCTGAATTTGTCTTGTCTGAGTGAATGAGGTTGACTTTCTCAGTCATGGATAATAACATATTGTATTTTAAGTTAAGATATTCTACCAATTCTTTCATTTCCCACCAAAGCATAATCTATTTAGTAAGCATTAATTACCTCGAGTTTGATTAGAGATTGTTTTTGACTAGAGCAGACAAACTTGAGAGGAAAAAAAGAATATGTGTGAAAATAGAGAAAAGACTGACACAAAATACTAAGAGATTTGGGTTCTGAATGAGGAGAATCAATCACAGAGTATACTTTTCAAATATTAAAGCCCAATGAACAAATATCGTAATAGGCTTAGACTTCATAACAAGGCAGAATATTTCAACAAATAATGTATTTGGAATGGGGCAGATGAATAGTGTGCAAAGAATATTCCAGAGATGTTGCCTGACAATATCATAGGAAAGATAAAATGAGAGACATTCTCAGAGGTTCCTCCCCCTTTCACACTAGCCTTTAGCTCTATTTAGATTTTTCCTAATTAGTCAATTCCTACACCTTCTTTGGTTAGTGTCTCCAGTTGTTGCAATGGGCTTTGTTTCATATGATCAATACAATTCAAAGATCACTTGTTTTAAGAGTCTTCATCTGCTTCAATTGTTGTGGTGGTTTTAGCCATATATATCACTGGGTAGTTAAAATTGGTGGGATTTGAAATTTACCCTCTAAAATACATCTCAGTATTCTGACTTGTTCAACATATCACAAATTGGTTAATATCTCACCAAAATATTTTATTTTAGTCATTGCTATAAATTAATCTGGTGTTTGTCCGGGAGGAAAATGACACTAATGATCTGGTATAATTATTTCTTGAAATGATCCTAAAAATTAAGATTGCATGTCAGAGAGGATATGTTTATAACAAAGGTGATCACATCTAAGTTATGTGCATTTGGCTGAATTGAAGTTGGCATTTTTCATGACAGTCTGTTCTCAAAGTTAATTCCATATCGTTCTAAAGAGACTCATTCCTTTTATGATGCCATGAGTGCTCAGCATGCTGAATACTAATCTTTCTTAGGCAAAATGAGAAACAAAAGCCCGTAATATAGAAAATGGAGACAGAACTGTTCTGAGTAACCACACAAGGAAAAGAGTTAGTAATGAGTAGAAATTGTAGGGTGAAAGATTTCATTTCAGGAAAATGAAATGTATGCATACATAATATATGTAACATATATAATATTGATTCCTGAATCATTATTGGATAGAATCAAAGGTACGAGAGTAGTTTTAAACTAGAAAGGAATAGTTCACATTTCTATAGTACTTTAAGGCTGAAAACAGCTGCAGTATTTGGTAGTAGTCACAAGGGATAAAGAATGAAGTTTACATATGTTAAAATTGGAAGTGACAGTAAAAAATCAAAGACTTTAAATTGAAAATAACCATGAAAGTCACATTGACCAATTGATGTCTGATAAAAAATCAACCTGCCTTTCAAAAATCCAGGTAATCTGCAAGTTTAAAGAACACTAATAAGGGGAACGCAATACCTCCTATGATGTGTCCTTTGTGGGTGAAAAAAGATATGGCCATATAGCTTGTATGGAAATGAAATTCATTTCTTTGTAATACATGTCCTTTATCCAAAGTTGACCTTATTGAAACTAAAAAGAAAACATATAATCCAGTGATTTCCAAAGTGGATGCCACCCCCCCCATGGGTGCTGCAATGATCCAGGGGGGTGGTGATGGCCACAGGTGCATTTGGGGATTGTGAATAACTGTAAGGGGGTGGTGATAGTATTTGACAGGGGTTGCTAAGTAATATTTTTTTCTGGAAAGGGGGTGGTAGGCCAAAAAAATTTGGGAACCACTGATCTAATCCCTAAAAATAAGTGATTGATTCAAATGAAACAGAATTTTAAAATTCAATTTAATTTTTTGCTAGAACTATATTGTGTTTTTCATGTGTTTGGCAATGACTACCTTTTAAAAATATCCTTAGGATATAAGTTTCTTTGATGGTTATCATCAAAGGTAAATAAACTCTATTTTAAAACAAAATGCAGAGATTGTGTCTGTTTTCATCAATTTCCATTATCACTCAAGCTTTGAAATTCCATAGCACTTAACATGTCAGGGCTGTTGTGATAACCAAATAAGATATATTTAAAAAGCCTTTAGCATCAAATCTGAAACAGGGAAGACGTCTAATAAATGCTTGTTTTCTTTCTTCCACTGACAACAACTTTAAAAAGTTCCACTTATGCTTTTACAAGGTCTGATGGAATCCATGTTTCTGCTATAGACCCTAAGTACTCCCATCTATAAAGCTTCCTTCCTTTCAGTCATTCACTTGCATAGAGTCAATATGTACTTTTCTCCTAAATTAAGTTGTATGCATTCTCATTTTTAAATGTCTCTTATCAGCAACTTCTATTTGAACAACTATTTACTATCATATTCAAACACTGGTATTTTTTATCATTATTTCCCTATAATTTCTTTATAATTTGGTTGTCTGGGGTTCATTGAGTTCATTTTTACTTTTTGTTGTTCAGTTGTTTCAGTCATATCTTTTTCAACTCATTTGGGACTTCATTGGGAAAGGAACTGGGTGTTTTGCCATGTCCTTCTCCAGTTCATTTTACAGAAGAGGAAATGAGGCAAACAGTGTTAAGTGACTTGCTGAGTGTCACACAACTAGTGTCTGAGGCTAGATTTGAACTCATAAAAATAAATCTTCCTGACTTAAAACCTAGAAAGCCTTCTATTGGACCATCTAACTTCTCCTTATTTTTACTCAGATAAGACAAATAGAACAAATAGAATCCTTACTTTCAATGATAATTCTTAAAACACTAAAAGATAGTGTTTTACTCACATTGAGTTGCAAATCTTTTCACTCGTGTAATCAAGTTTCATTTTTTTGACTAATCTTTATGGGTTGTGCATCAATTGTTATTGCAACCATTACCTTCAAAATCATCAATTTGCTTCCTTAACAGTTATGCACAGGATTGAACACAAATTTGAATTTTGATAATGGAAAATGAGAGGAGTATTGATGCCCTCTTGATTTTTAAAAAAAATATTTCTAATAATTAATTTATTTTTTTAATTTAATATTGGGGACTACTGCAAAATTATTAACTACTATATAATTTATATTTCCTTTCTACTAAACTTTCAGATGTTTTTCAATAAAATAATTATTTTTTGACAAAAAAATATTAGAGCTTCTGAAAATAATGACTAATTTATTTAGAAATTAGGATTTTTTTTAGTTGATAAACATTTAATAAATATCTGCCTGGTAAGACACTATGCTAAGTATTAGGGATATAAAGAAATGGAAAAGTGAATTCCTGATCTCAAGGAGCTTAGTTTCTAGAAACAATAACATGCAAACAACTCATTAAAAAACAATATATATATGTATATACATACATATATATATATATATATAAAAGAAATTGGAGATCAACAGCAGAAGGAATATAACAGAATTAAGGAAATTGGGGACAATCTTCCTGTAGAATTCAAATGTAGTTTCTATCAAATAGTTTATGAGTATTTTCTATTAAAACTCTGATAATTCTGTGTAATAACAAAGAAGCAAAAGACTGAAAACCTTTGAACTACTCCAATATTCGTTTTCATAATATTTAATAAACAAAAATATAAAGGTGGAAGGGTCTTTATCAATTATCAGTCCAATTATTTTTCTTAATTAATGAGGAACCTGACTTCCAGTGATATTGTGCAGAATTTTAACCCCTCTCATTAGATTCCAGAGCTCAAGCTTTTCCTTTTGTTAAAGACTACTATAAGAAAAGTAATGCTCTTCTCACCAATAGCTTTGTAATCTGGCTCTTTTTCAACTTTCAGAATTCATGTAAAATATCTCTCCAAGTCTAAGACAGACCTCTCCAAACAGCTAAGGTTAACAGCTTAATAGATTCTAGAAATTTTTTATCTACTGAAGATGCTACTTTTTGGAAATTCACCCTAAGCCTTCTAAACTATTTTCCAATTTATTCCCCAAACAGATAAAACCAAAATAATAGATGATTCCAGGAAATTTTTCCCATGTAACTAAATTCATCCTCATTGGAGTCTCAGAGAATCCAGAGCTTCAAGTTCTCCTCTTCTTTATCTTCTTAGTGATCTATGGAGTGACAGTGACTGGAAATGTGGGGATCATCACACTCACTACTATGGATTCTCGACTTCAAACTCCCATGTACTTTTTCCTCAGACACTTGGCTATCATCAATCTTGGCAATTCCACTGTCATAGCTCCCCAGATGCTGGTCAATTTCTTGGTGGAGAAGAAAACCATTTCTTACTATGGGTGTGCAACCCAACTGGGAGGCTTCTTAGTCTTTATTGTTGCTGAGATTTTCATGTTGGCTGCAATGGCCTATGACCGCTACGTGGCTATTTGTAATCCCCTACTCTACATGGTTGTGGTATCAAGAAAAGTTTGCATACTGCTTGTGGTCCTAACATATGCCTACAGTTTAACAACAGCATTGACTGTCACTTCCTGTGTTTTTTCTGTATCTTACTGTTCTTCTAATATAATCAATCATTTTTACTGTGATAATGTCCCCTTGTTAGCATTATCCTGCTCTGACACCTATATCCCAGAAACAGTAGTATTTACATCTTCAGCTACTAATCTTTTTTTTTCCATGATCATTGTAATTGTGTCCTACTTCTTTATCATCTTGACCATCCTGAGAATGCGCTCAGCAGAAGGAAGACGGAAAGCCTTCTCCACCTGTGCTTCCCACATGATGGCTGTCACTGTTTTCTATGGGACACTACTTTTCATGTACTTACAGCCCCAGTCGAATCATTCCTTAGATACTGATAAAATGGCCTCTGTGTTTTACACACTAGTGATCCCTATGCTGAATCCTATGATCTATAGCCTGAGGAATAAGGATGTGAAGGATGCTCTGAAGAAAGTCCTTAGCAACCCTTGCCAAACTTTAAAAAAACATATAAATTCTTAAGTATTCATGTTAGATTCATTATATTCATAAGCTCAGGTAGGAGCTATTATTAATGGATAAAGATTCAGGAATGGAATAAAATTAGACAGGAGTAAGAGGTTTAAATAATTAAAAATGAGGAAACAAAAGGTGTCGTACTCAAATAAGAGCCCCTACAGGTATATATAGACTTAGAAAACCACAAATTCACATTATATAATTTTATTTATTTTTTAACATAGCTGCTTGATATGCACATAAAGAAGCATATGTGTGTATATATAAAATATGGACATACACACTTATGTGTATGTGTGTAGATAGAAGTAGAAAGATGGATAGATATATATAGAGATAGACAGATATTCCTTTCACATTGTGTGAGGTATGGTCTAATATCCCCATGATCTGAAAAGTTCTTGTAAATTTTTTTTGACACTCATTTTAAAATACCAAAGAAGAAGTCTGATTTTTAATTTTTCTTTTGATTGTTTATAGTACCTTATATAAAATTTGGCTTAAGTATGCATTCCTATGTCTCTCTAGACATTTTCTGTGTAATCTGCTGGTTTTCATGTGTTACCTGTTGTTTCTGCAAAATTCCACCATATGCTGTGATCCTGGTATAGGTGTTAATATGAGGACTTTAGTTTCAGAAATATGCTTAAAATTATATTATTATTGGGTTTTTTCTTTGTTTTGAATGCTCTAATGATATTAAAAATTCATTTATGCTTTCATTTATGAGAATTTGTAAACAAATGGTAATTTGTTCTATTTTTTTTAGTTGGAAAGCATTTATTAAGTCTCTTCTCAGTACCAGGTATTTTGCTAGTTATCAAAGATAGAAAGAAAGACTCTCCTTATTTTAAAGTGTGCCTTCAAATTGGGAAAGAGAGAGAGAGAGAGAGAAACTCTGGTCTAGACCTGCAGAGGTCTGGACTGGGTGAGAGTTAAAAGATTAATTAAGATTAATTAAATTAGGCTACTAGCCACAAGGCCTTAACAATTAAAGAGGCAAAGAAGCCTCCTTGAGGTAGAGACTCTAGAAATGCCAAGGTAGGAGAAAGGAAGTCAGCCTAACTTACCTACATGACAATTTATAGGAGAAGCTGCCTGAGGTCTCTGCAGAGACCTTTCAGCACCAAGTTCAAAGCATGGACTGCCTCAACAGGAGGTTACCATCATATTTGAAGGACATCAGCATTCGTCACTTCCTGGAGGTTGACCTGTAATTCAAGCAGACAAATGGCAGCCTCAACACTGTTTTGGACTGCCCAAAGGGCAGTCCCTTGTTCTTGATTTGTTACTTATTGTCACGTGTGGGTAACTCATCTCCCCTCCCCACTAAGGGAGGTAGGGATGACATTATCTCTAATGGCTAGAGTTTTAACTATGAATGGACTTGAGCTATTTCCATTTACACATATGGTCAAGTCATAAGGTACATGAATCAATTATCAAAACATTGAAGAATCCAAAGAAGTTTTTTTTTAAATAACCTCTGAGAGAAATATAGAATATTAACAATGTTAAAAAAATTCTAGGAAAATGGAAAAAAATTCACAAATCACTACAGGTTCTTGTTGTAATACATGTCCCATAAGCTTTGCAACAACAATTACTCACTAACACAATTTAGCAGTCTGGACTAGAGTAAGGTGTCACATTATGAATGAAATAGAAAAAGAGACTAGATTTCAAAACAAATGAGAAATAGCATTTCCCAGTTCATCCTTTTCTTCAGTTTCAGGGATAGTGGAGCCAGAACAATTGATGTTATGTACTTCATATAGAGTGTTCTATAAGGAAGTCCTACATCTTAACATATGTTAAGTACCACATCCTCAAGTCTCACACATGATCAAGTCTTTGCACTCCTTGCACAAAATGTCATCAATGCCCATAGGATTGGTTTGGTCTCTTTTACCTTTTGTACTCATTTGGTACTTTTCAGATCAACTTCTGTGCTCCTCTGAGTTCTATTTCTCCTTGGATTAGACATATTCATTGAGCAAGTCTCATAATATTTCAATAACCAGTGGCAGGTTGCCATAGTCCAAAGCTTATGGGGTATGCATTTATATGCTAAGCAAATGGACATCTTATGTTATTCTACAGCAAAAATCACAACAGTGAACAATCTTTTTGATATTGCAGACATGTGCTTCAAATACAAAAAAAATGAGAGAAAAAATGTTGTACGGCACATGTAAAAAGAAAAACAATATTAAAATTTTTATTTGTATATATACATGTATATATGTATATACACACTTTAAATGTGTATATTTCACAATGAGAGAGGTAAAATATAGAGATAAATTTCCAAAAAAAATCAGATTCATTTCCTCTTGAACTTGCCATGATCAACAATGTGAGTGCAAATGAGGTAGATAATGCAATAATACATTCAAGAAAATACAAAAAAAATCGCAAAATACACAAAATGTTACAAAAGGCACATCAAGTCAATATATTGTTCTGTTGTGAGTTATTCTGTTGTGAGTTAGTATATGTATCATCCCACAGGGGCAATTTGTTCAAGTATAAGGAACAATCAAATATGGTGCAACAAAACAGTACAAATCCAGCAATAGGGAAATCTTATCACAATTAGTAGTCATATACAATCAATAGTCAAATATACTAAGTACAGGCAATTACTCATTATCAAAAGAGGGTATTCATTTTACATAAATACAATGAATCCATGAGTCCCTCTCCCCAATTTTAATGGCTCTTGGTGTAGTCAATAGGACTTAGAATAGTCCATCATAAGCAGGTTCAGTCCACCTAGTACATTTGAAATTTTTTATGTACACAATATCACCTGGGTTTAAATCATGAAGCTAGAAGTCTATGGGGCCTGCCTGAACAGCAGCTCCAGAGTTGTGGAGTTCTCATAATTTTGTTTGTAATTATCTGATATAAGTGGCAATGGCTGTATCCCCTTCTAACACTGATGAATAGGCAGGGGTAAATGGTTGTGCCTGAACAGATGGATTTCCAAAAGCATCTCACATAGTGAGATGTACAAGTCACCTCTGGGTCTGCTTCTGAGATAAAATAGGGCCAGAGGTAGAATTTTGGCCCATTTTAAATGAGTCTCCATGCATAATTTTGCCAATCAAAGTTCTTTATTCATTCTTTCAACTTGACTGGAGCTCTGGGAATGATATGATATATGAAATTTAGGAGTTATCCCCAAACATGAATAAATTTGTGATAAGACCAAATCAGTAAAATGAGTTCCTTTATTAGAATCAATACATGCTAGCAGGCCAAAATGAGGAATAATTTCTTTCAAAAGGATTTTGGCAACAAAAGCCTTGGTGGCCCAAGCAGTAGGAAATGGTTCAGGCCACCTGGTCAGTTGTTCAACTATGACCAAAGGAAATTTATACTGTCTAGCTTTTGGCATGGAGATAAAATCAATTTGTAAATGCTTAAATGGTATGTAAGCTAGAGGACATCCACCAAAGGCTTTTCCATGACAGACGTGTTGATTAAAAGTCTGGCAGTAGGGTAAAGTGTATATATTTTGGAGGCAATGGTAGTTATTTCAGGTGCTATCCATACTCTCTTAACACAGTCTCTAATGCCTTGGGTGCCAAAATGACTATGTTTATGGATGGAGTGACAAATTTGGTTATAGAAAGTTCTAAGGAGCAGGGGTTTGCCTTCAGAAGTCATCCATACTCCATTTATCTGTTTTGCTTTAAATTTTTGCTTCCATTTTCCTACTTCCTTGTCAGTATAGGAAAGGGATAGATCCAAATTATCAGTAATTGTTGGTGGCATAATTAATTCAGGTCTTTCTAAGGCTGCTAGTTTGGCTGCAATATCTGCTTGATTGTTTCCCCTGGAGACAGGATCAGTGCCACCTCTGTGTGCAGAACAGTGAACAACAGCTATGGCTTTGGGGAGCTGGATGGCAGAAAGAAGTTCAGTAATGAGGTTTTGCATTGGCAATACATTTTCCAGCTGATGTTAAGAATCCCCTCTGAAGCCATAGTATGCCAATGGCATGACATATGCCAAATGCATAATGGAAGTCTGTGTAAATTGTGACCCTTTTATCCTTTGCAATGATACAGGCATGTTTCAAATCTATGCATTCTGCACCTTGGGTTTTTGTTTTTTCAAGAGAGGGTAAGGAAGCTGACCATAAAGTGTCAAATTCCGTAACTACTGCAGCTCCTGGATAGTGCATGCCATCCCTCATAAATGAATAGTCATCTGTAAATAATATTAAATATGAATTAAATAAAGGGGTGTCTAGTAAATCATTATGAGGTTTATCAACATTGGACACTAAAACTGTACAATTGTGCAAAGGTTCTCCAGAAGTTGGCAAATTGGGGAGCAAAGTTGCAGGATTTAGAATTCCATAGTTTTAGCATGATATGTTCATTATTCAATAGAGTTATCTCATATCTTGTAGTCCTTAGATCAGTAAATGTCTGTTGTAGGAAAACTTATAAAATAAGATAAACTAATAGATTTAAGTGTAGGCAGAAATATTGCCAAGCAGGGTGGCATGAGCTAAATTAAACATTCTGTGAAGCCTTAGAATGTAAGAGTATGTGACACAGGGCTCTGGGACAGTTGGCTGCAACTGGGATGGAGGTCTGTGTGTTGAACTCCCAAAAGCATTACCAGGATATCATCTACTCTGTGGGTAAGTACAAGCTGGAGTTGGGGGTTACAGATTTGGAGGGTGGACTTCCATTTCTGTACCACCTCACTGTTTGTTACCTACTGGAATTACTGGCTGATTTTCCTCTGGGACCTTGGGACATCTGAGACCATCACTGGAGGGACAAGTACCCAAGGAGTGAGACCTCATTCTGCTTTGCTTAGATCTAGTTAATGTTAGGGTTTTAGTGTAGTAATCCATTTTCCTTGTCTCTGGTCCATAGTTAACCCCGGTTTAGAAATCCCTGTTGACTAATCTCCCTAACTTCTTTACTTTAATAAATTATTGTTTTCTGCTTCTTTTCTGTTCTCCTTAACCCTAGAAGTACCTTAGTTAAATTATATAAGGTTTTATTGAATTTCCAACTGACTGGATTCTGGCTCACTGCTTAATTGATTTAACTGCCATTCTTCCATATAGGTGTTACTCATTTTCCCAAGTCCTATGTTTGTGGTTGTAAAGGTGATTCCCTGATTGGTATTTGTTCTTTGTCAGTTATCCTTGCCCAAGCAGTCCTCCTTTCCCCTTTCTCTAAACCCAGTTAATTCAGTGTTTAATATTTACTCATAAAGGTCTTAATAACAATGCCTCAACCTCATGTGGGAACATTATGGTCAGAGGGCATCCCAATATTAGATTGTCAGATTTTCTTACTAATAAAGCCATAGTAGCTACTCCTCTAAGGCATGGTGGTGCTCCTGAAACTACTTTGTCCAGCTGTAAAGATTAATAGGCTTCCAGGTATTGAGCAAGTTCCAAAAGGTGAGTTAGGACACTTTAAACTGCCCCTTTATGTTCATGGACATAAAGGTAAATGGTTTATCATAATTTGGGATGCCTAGAGGAAGAGCAGACAGGATAGCCTGTTTGAAATTTGAAAGAAGTGTTAGGTGTTCCACTTCCAATTTAAGTGGTTCAGGGACCAAGTTTTTTGTGAGTGATACAAGGGGCTTAGTGATTTCCCCATATCAAGGCATCCACTGCCATCAAAATCCTGTTGTTCCAAGAATCGCCCTCGAACTTTTTAGTGATAGGAGCACTTAATTTTTAGATACTTTCAATACATTTAGGAGGAATTAAATGAGACCCAGCAGTTAAAATGACACCTAAATGTTGTACTTTGGGGAGACACCACTGAACTTTGTATTTGGAGACCTTGTGTCCTCTTTCATATAGCTCCAAAAGGAGATGCTTCCTATCCTCTTGGCATGCTTCAGCATTTGGTGAAGCCAAAAGCAAATCATCTATATAAAGGATTAAAGAGCTGTATTTAAATTTAATAGTACTTGTATCAGCAGTTAAGAATTGTGTAAACAATGTAGGGCTGTCCATGAACCCTTGAGGTAAATGAGCCCAGGTCCCTTGAGAACACTTCCAGGTGAAGGCAAAAATATGCCTGGAATATCCTCATAAATAAGTATGTAAAAGAAGGCTGAGCACAAGTCTACTATTGTAAAACATGTATCTGTAATAGGAATAGAAGAAATAATAGTATTTATGTTGTAAACTACAGGGTGTCTCTTTATAACATGATTGTTCACAGCCCTCAAATCCTGGATGAATTGATATAGATGCTTGCCTTTGGGTTTCAATTTTGGCTTTTTAACAGGCAGGATGAGTGTATTGTATTCAGATTTACAGGGAATTATGATACCTTGGTCAATTAGTGAATTTATTACTAGGGTGATGCCCTCAATTGTCTCTTTTGAGAGAGGATACTGAGGAATGGAAGGAGGTGTGCCAGATTTAGTTTTAATTTGGACAGGGACAGCCAATTTAAGTAGACTAACATCAGAAGATGATGAGACTCAGAGAGACTCAGATATATCAGTTGGGATTTCAAAAGAGGGAGACTCCTTCATCTCATGATTGTCTGAAAGAAGTACAGGGAGAAAAGTTAAGGATCCCTCAGACAATTCCAGTGACATAGAGCCATCTGGAGAGCAAGTTATTGTAGCTCTAAGCTTGCATAAAATATCTCTCCCCAGAAAATTTATAGGGGAGGCATCAAGAGGAAAGAGTTCTTTACACTCAGAAGTCCTGAGGACACTATTCTAGGGGGAAAGCTTTGCAACCTTTAGGGGTGTCCCCAATACCCCAACTACATTTATTGATACTATGGAATTTCAATCAGAGTCAGGTGTACTCTTCAATACAGACCTGGAAGCTCCAGTGTCCAAAAGACAATCATAATAGGTGTTACCAACCTTTAATTTTACTGGGGGTTCATCAATGGGGGCACTTCCCTTAAGGGGAAAAGGCCTTCATAGAAATAATTCAGTGGTTGTGGTTTATTAGAAGTTGACTGTGGGGATACCAAGGCAGCATGAGGTTGAATAGGTATAGTAGGAGGACAATATTTCCTAGGGGCTGGAATTACTTGTGAGGTGGGAGAAAGGACAGGGGAGGACTGGGCATCAGGAGAAAGATCAGGGGAGGTAAGGTTATCCAGGAGTTGCAGAGTATGAGAGAGGTAGTTCAGGGTATGAGAGAGGAGGTTCTGCACCTGAGATATAGGAGAGGGGTCTTCCATCTCTATTTTGGGAGAAATAGGATTTTCCTCTCTTAGTGGTTTAGAAACAGGCTTACAGAAATCAGACATGCGTTGGTTGAGATCTTCATTTGATATTTGGCCATGTAAGAAGTATTTGAAATTGTGCAATTGAATTTGCATGTAGGCATGCAATTCAGATTTAATTTTTCATATGGTAGCATTTTTTTTTCTTAACTTGTAGAATAAGGAAAAGAAAATTTCCTAGGAACATAAGGAGAGGGAGGCAATCTGAAACTTTATAGGTTCCTAATTGGGCAAAAGCCAGGAGGCTTGTAGAGTAGCATTTATACTACTGAGCATTGTAATAAAAAAGGGTAGATTAAAGGAAAGTGGAAAAGAGAATAACTTTCAAGGTATCTATTTATCTATCTATCTATTTATTTATTTATTCAAATTTATTTTTTTATTAGGGGTAGAGGTAGGGTAAAGAGTATTTTCTGTTTTTTTTTTAATTTTATTTTATATGATGTTATATCATTTTGTTGTTATCCTGTTTTTCTTCTCTTTGTATTTTTTGGCACAATTGATCATCTTCCCTCTCTGCATATTCTCTGTTCTTTGTGTTTTGGGTCTTAATGGTAAAAACTGGGGTTAACATATATTTTATTTGGGTTCAGAAGGATGAGTAGGAGACAATAGGACCATAGATTGGGACCTCACAAGCTGGGGAAATACAGTGCAAGAATGGTTTGGGTAACTGTCAGGAGTGACAGTTGGGTCTTAAGTGCCACACTGATCCACCCATCCAGGGAGTCTTTGAAACTAACAAGTGAGTAGACTTTGACAAAAGGTTTTATAAACAGGGGTTTTAATAATGATTGAGGGTCAGGGATAATGGGGAGAGAGCACAATGAATCTAAGCACTAAAGACCACACAAGGGCTGGGAAAATGGGTTAATGCCTACACTGCACTAATCTGACTTTTACAGACTAGAAGAAAAATGGGTCTCTCACAGGGTCATGTCCATTTCTGCTCCTCTTGATGGTACAGGAAACAGTTCCACAGGAAGGTAAATCCAGGAATGTTAATCAAGGAACTTGTCTCAGTCTAGGATGACCACCATCCCACCTAGATCTTCTTGTTCACTTGATCTTCCCTGGAAGGTCTTCCTTCTCAATGATAACTCCACATTCCTTGGGCTCTTCACTGGGCATGTAAAGGCATCCACACCCTCTCCCTTTTCCAGCTTAACCAGAGTCCTCAAGGGCAAACAGTTTTCTTCCCTTCATTCCATTTAAAATGTCCATGGCTGACAGTCAAAGTTTTTCCTCTAGCCTGCTTACAAAATGTGCTTTTCTACTTTTAAAGTCTATTTACCTATTACAGTTCCCCTCTTTGCATAAAACCAAAATAGTGTTCCACCCAATAATTTGGTATTTGTGCACTACAAACTAAACTAAAATTCTAACCCAAAATAACAAACAACTAACTCTATTCTATCTAAAACTAACTTACTCTACCCTACTCTAAGGATTTTAACAAGGAAAGGTAAAGGGATAAATGCATTGAACAGTTACATAGTTCAAAACACAAAGTAACAAGTAATAATGCAAATTTTTCAACAAAATTAACAAAGTTAACAGCAAATATGAAATATTAACACAAAAGTCAAAACAAACATCAAACACAACTCCTAATCTAATACAGAAATATTCTACTAACTAATAAATGCAAACAATTTTGAAAAATACATTTTAACACAACATTGCATAAGTTTTTACATCAAAATTACAACAAAACATTAAACTCACTTATGCAAAGTACATATAAATGTTTGCAACTCAAGTACATAAAATTATTCACGGAATTTAGATTTATACATATATACACATGATACATACATACAATATATACATAATATATGCATGCATGACATACATATATACATGTATGTACACATAATATAATCAAATATACATATGTACACCCTTTACATATATATTACTTACACTATAATACAATTTATAATATACACATCCTATTTACACTTATTTACACATCTATTTACATTGTTTGTGATATGTGATCTATAGTATATGTTCTTCATGTAACGTAATTTTAGGTTTATTGTATTTGCACTATAATGTACATTAGTTACCTTATCTTATCCTCTAATCTAATCTTATACTATTTCTATTTCACTAAACTATTCTAAACTACCTACCTAACCTAAAAACCTAAACTAAGTCTACCTTCTATGATTTTCTCTCATGCCATGAATGTTCTCCATCTCCATTCTGACTAGTGAGCTCCATGAATCCTTTTAAGTCTCAAACATAAATTCCACCTACTACAGGAAACCTTCTAAACACTTAGTTCCAAAAATTTACTCTTTTAATTATTTTCCCATTTATCATGTATATAGCTTGCTTTTAAGTATTTTTTTTGTGTGTGTATTGTCTCCTCCATTAAATTGTAAACTCCTTGAGAGCAGAGATTGCTATTTGCTTTTTTAAATCAAGTGGTTAGCACAGTGCCTAGCACATTATAAGCACTTAACAAATGCTTATTGAATTTAAGTAAGCATAAACTTCGTGTTGTTGTTTCAAACATGTTCAGCTCTTCATGATCCCAGTTGGGGTTTCTTGGCAAAGATATTAGAGTTGTTGGCAATTTCCTTCTCCAGCTGATTTTAGAGGTTAAGAATTGAGGCAAAAAAAAATGAAGTGGCTTGCTCAGGATTACACAGTCATTATATATCTAAGGCCAAATTTGAACTCTAGATGTAGAATATTCCTGATTTCAATCTATACTGTGCTAACTAGCTGCTCTGAAACGTATTGGATAAGTCCATAAATATGACTAAATGTGACAAAAATAAAAACACCTAGATTATCAATCACAGAAAATTCATAGTTTAATCAGGAAAGAATTTTGTCACTGATAGAAACAACCAACAGGAGAAGATGTATTTATTGTGGAGATCCTCCCTTCCCCTTATCCAATGTATGTACTTAGACTCAAACTTATATTTTAGCCCCACTCTATTTTCTTCATAAATAATTTCACAATTATATTTTTAATATAAAATTTCTATGCTCAAACATTGTTCTTTGTTTGGAGTAAAGAGAGTTGCTGTGATATCCTGGAATTTGTTGGAAGAATTAGTGTTCACTTTCTGAACAGCAATATCACATGCTAAAAATCCCTATCCATGGAAGAAAGAATTCAAAGAAAGATCTTGTGTTCTCTTTCCAAGGTAGAATCCCTACACAGAAGAAATGGACAGAGGGAATGGAACCACAGACATCCAGTTGACTGAATTTATTCTTGTGGGACTCACAGACCAGTCAGAAGTACAAGCCCCACTCTTTCTGTTGTTCTTCCTTATCTACACTGTGACCCTGTTGGGAAACTTGGGCATGATCATCCTAACCAAGATTGATTTCCACCTGCAAACTCCCATGTACTTTTATCCTCAGGCACCTGGCACTTACTGATCTTGGCTATTCCACTGCTATTGGTCCAAAAATATTGGTCAGTTTTGTAGTAGAAAAAAATACCATCTCCTACAATTGGTGTGCAACCCAACTCTTTGTCTTTATGACACCCACGATCAGTGAATTTTTCATTCTGTCTACCATGGCATATAACCGCTATGTAGCTATCTGCAAGCCCTTACTCTATATGGTCGTTATGTCAGATATGGTGTGTTTAGTCTTGGTGGCCGTCCCTTACATTCATGGCATATTTGTATCATGGCATTGAGATTTGAATGTAATCAAGGATTTCTACTGTGATACTCTTCCCCTATTGTCCCTTATGTGCTCTGACACAAAAGAAATTGAATTAATCATATTTATTTTTAATGTTTTAAATTTGCTTTCCTCTCTCATGATTCTTCTCATCTCCTACATGCTCATCCTTGTGGCCATAATCAGGATGAATTCAGGCAGGCACAAAGCTTTTTCGACCTGCAACTCCCATCTCACTGTTGTGGTTGTATTCTATGGCACTCTTCTCTTTATGTATTTGCAGCCACACTCCATTCACTTCTTTGAAACTGACAAGATGGCTTCTGTGTTTTATACATTGGTGATCCCTATGCTTAACCCTTTGATCTACAACTTGAGGAACAAGGAGGTGAAAATTGCCCTTAAAAGAACCATAGAAAATTGACGCAAATTCATTCTGTAATATACAATGCAGAAAAATGATCTTGCAGTTTCAAAGAGGCAAGCACACCTCCGTCATCCCCTTTTAGGCAACTTATGGCCAATCATTTTCTCTTAGGATAAAAAAAAGACCATCTCATTTTCTACTTTATTAAATAGAATATCATTAGTTATAATTAGGAATTCATTTACTTGAATGTTTTTGCACAAATTGTTAATTCATACATTATCAGTTTAAAGAGGTATCTCAGAGACAATGTAATTTGATTGATACTTCAAACTGTTCATATTAATAATAAACAATAAAATTTATAAAATGTATTGTTTTATAAAATGTTTTACATATTATCTCATTTAACACTCACAATTAGGGTAAACTCAGTTCTATTAGTGGTCCCTCAGAAAAAACTGAGGTCAAGAAAAATGAAATGTCCCAGCCATGGTCAAACAGCTTGTAAATGACTGATACAAGATTTCAAAATAAGCATTTTGGTCTCCAAGGCCAGTATTCAAACCACTTTGTCCCCTATTTGCGTTTAATATAAATGTTATAATGTACATCTATGTCCATAACTTATTTCAAAATAACTAACAAGTCATCTTTGACTAGTGAAACTATAGGTTTTAACCCAAGTTTAGGACTTTAATATATCTATTAATTTTCATCACATTAGCATTTTATCCCTTTAGGCATCTTTACTGTGTAGTGCATAGACTGTATGAGTTGGGCACTGGATGAACTGAGGTCAATTCCTACTCTGACAATTTTTTACCTGTCCTAACCTAGCCAAGTCACTTAACTTTCCTCCCTCTCAATTTCTTCATTGTACAATGGGATTACAATAGCACCAAACAGGATTGTTCTGAGGATGAAGGTTGTACCAAGATTTAAAAATGCTAATGTAATATTACATTTTCATAGAAAAAACTTCAGTAAAACTTTAGTAACATTGTGTGTGTGAGGAGGTAGGGAGGGAGACAGAGATTGAGACAAAGATAGGCAGACAAAGGCAGATGCAAAGACAGACACGGATAAACAGAATTTGAGAAAGTTCTGTCTTAAAAACTAATCATTCTGCATGAGTTAGTGTTCTATATGATTTCATTTTTAGCCCTCAACTACTGTTTCCTTTTCTGATAAAGTAATAGGAGACGTTTGTTAACAATTTGCAGAAGTTGTTGGACTCAAAGGGAGTATGTAAAATAAAGAGAAGATATGCTTGATAGTGGTCTGCTGATGGAATGTGAAATGTACTAATAATAATCTGTATTGGAATGTTTCATTTCATTTTATTTTGTTGTTGTTGTTTTAATCCTTTTGCTTCTGTGCTTGGAAACTGCAGCGTCCCTTCACAGTCCCCCATGCATAATTTCCCTCGAGTCTGATAAGAAAGCTAATTAATTTAGCTAATAACTCTATGTCATTAAAAACAGTAACTCTATAATTCCCTAGATGGTTCCCTTATCTAATATGCGTTTGTGAAGTGGTCTTTAGTTGGCAACATTCTCCCCAAAAGTCATTGTTATTCAGCACATCAGTTCATGTGTTATAAATTTCATTTTAAACTATTCTAATTCACTATACTTATTGAAAAAAAAGGATTTTAATGTTTTAAATTTCTCCCTTTTATAGATCCTTTAACAAACCAAAAAAAGCAATAAATCATAGGCTAATATTTGAATGCATGGACAAATAACCTTCCCAACAATAAAAATGTGTAAGCACTAAGAACTTATATAGTTTACAAGTGATAGTATTCTAATTATATCATCTGAGCATCATAATACTCCTGAGAATTAAAGTCCACCTCTTTCCCTAGGCTTGCTCCAATGCATTGATAGATGAATCTACTACATTTAGAAGTGACTCTCTACCAAGATACATCTCCTCCATCTTGTAGCCATGTCATTACTTGTGCTAACACATCAAGTCTTAGAAACCGGGTATCCATGTTTCACAGATAAGGAAGTCAAGACTGAAAAGGATCTTGTTTTTTGTCCATCATATGATGGTTTATATGGATAAGAGGAAATATTTTAATTTAGTTCTTTATGACTATAATTTCAGAACTTTGTGCAATATTCCATGCTTGCTATTAAAAAAGAAACTGTATATTAAAAATCTAGACTAATACTCATACTCGTTTTTCTTTTCTTTCTATGTTGTACGAAACTGTGGAAATAGACAAAAATAGTATATTAGAGTGATGAAAAACCTTTTAGAGATTGTGTGCTGTGCCCCACCCCATGAGACAACATGTGTCATGCCCCCCTAGACTCTGTGCCACACACTCTATGTGCCTTGCCACCTTACCCCAGACAAGGAAGGAATCACTCCCATTGGACTGCTGAGCAGAGGGGCTGGTGAAGTTAGGACATTAGTAGAGTGAGAGAGGGGAGTGACCTCAGTGCTCCACTCCCCTCCAGCTCTGCCATATGAGCCACCCACCTTACCCCTTAGTGGTGTGAGGAAGTAGTGCCATAGGGACGCTGGGCAGAGGGGCAGGTAAAGTGAAAAAATGTCCTCATGCCCCATGGAAAGGGGAAAGATTGCAGACCCCCTAAGTCCCTATGCCTTTCTAGTAATAAAATTTAGCAGGTGACAGTTCACATGCCCACTGACAGGGCTCTGCATGCCCTTTTTGGCACATGTACTATAGGCTCACTACCAAGGGTATGTCACATTCAAGAATAACTGATAGTAAATAATAGAAATTTAAAGTTATATAATACCCTTCTGCAGAGCAATTGAGGACTTGGATCTTGAATGAAGCAATATAATAAAAAAATATTCTGTTAGGGATCCTAGATTATTTTAATACAAGTATGATGCTTATCCCACCTGGCATACTAATTATTCATAGCCTAAAATCAGGTAGGTTTTATCCATGGGTCAATATTTCCATTATTCCTCAGGAGTCTTCTTCTTATAAACCACCTATTGCATAACTTATCTCATACCATCATCTATGCCCTCAAGCTCTGGAACCATAATTAAATCAATTCCAGTCATTTATCCTGGATTGGTTGAGTCTCCTGTGGCCATACTCCACATCTCTTTAACTTTCCAAATTAAAGTGTTCCTCCTTGGTTACAACTTTTATATATGTCTTCCCAAATGCTTTTAGAAAGTGAGCTTCTTAATGGTAGATATTGTGTTTGCTTGTATTTGTATCCCCAGCACTTAGCAGAATACATTTAATAAATGCTTTTGATCATCCATCCATTTATTTATCAAAATTTCTAAATCAAAGGAATTCATAAACAATAAAACCAATTCTGAATCAATATTTAGGCTTAAGAACCTTTGGAAATAATGATTCAGGGTATAATGCGGGCTCGACTGTTTGACTTCCACTTCCACTTTATTTATTAACTACTTATGTTTCTGACTTGTATTCTACCTATACATGTCAATGGTAGGGTGGGGGCTGCACTGGAAGTCTCTCAGTCCCTTTCAATTGATCAGTCCAAGAAATACACAGGATGAGACATAATTCCATCCAAATGTTAGTGATGGAAAAATTCTACCACTTTTAAACTGGGTTTATAATAATCAGATACTCCACAAAATAGCTAGTCTTCATTTCATTACTTTTCCTGTCCACTAGCTTCTAGAGTAATTTTCTTAACCTTTCTGAACTCAGTGCCATCTGTATATTATAATTATACTACTCAATTCTATTTAGCAATTGTTTTCAAGGAATCAGATCTTGTAATTGCAGGTTTAAAAACATCAGAATAAAGTCTGGAAGAACACACGGTGTATACCGAAAGAACAGTGAAATGCTATCTATTATATCTTGGCATCTCAGAATAGGTTTCAATTTTGCCTGTGTAGTCTCAAGTTCCAATAGACAAGAAAATGCAACTACTATTTAAATATTTAGTATTTTCAAAGGTGAGGTGAAAAAATTAAATGTTTATTAAGTACTTCTTAAGTACCAGGCACTGTCCTATGGTTTGGGGATACAAATTCAAGAGTCAAAAAAGATAGTTCTTACCCTCAAGGAGAGACTATTGTAAAGATATAATATACAATAAGGAAAGACAATAGTTAGGAGAAAAGAGACTTACTGGCATGGGAAAAAGAAGGGAGACAAAATGGTATAAAAGTCCTCAGAATTTTAAGCAAAGATTTGAGAAGTATAAAAATTGGTCATCTTTCACCCTTTTTTAAATGGAGGTATAGGTAGGGACTCACTTTTGTCCTAAAGATAGAAAAATGAGATAAAATGTTTGAAGGAAATTACTTCCAGGTAAGTATAAAGCAATCAAAAGATTGAACTATTTCATTCACCAAATTAGTTGACAACCAAAACAAACCACAGTCATTCTTAATCACCATTGTCATATCTTCTATACATTACCATGCTCATTTTCCATAGGCATGAACTGTTTCTTGATCTTGGATACTCTCCATATATTGATCCCAAAATGCAAATCAAATTGTTTTGGGGGAAAATAGTATTTCCTCCAACTTAAGTGCAACCCACCTAGGTCTCTATATTTTCACCATTAATGACTTTTTATTAGTCAATGATGACTTTTGAACATAATTTTGCTCTTTGAGAATCCCTTCCTTTCACACTCATCATATGAGTAATTATTATAATTATAATTATGCACACATAAGCAATTTTAGCTGTTTCCAGGAACTAAAACATCAAGACAACAAACAAGTTACAAACTAAATGTAGTAACAAAAAATGAAGAATCCTTATCAGCAGCACCCCATCCCTCATAGTCCATAATGTTTGAGGCAGCAGGGAGTCATCATCCAAACCACATATTTGTAATAGAGCTCAATATATCTTTACCCTCCTTCTATTTTTCTTCTGTGGAAATCCAAATAATAGATATTTCTTCAGCATATGATACTACTAAGTCTAAGGGAAAGGTTTCCCTGTAATCATAGATCCTATCTGACCTCACCAATAGTTGTTTAGTATAGAAATAGAATATGATGGATTATACATTATCTATCATGGTGGAGGACTAAAATGATTTGAAATACAGCCTTCAGGAATACCAACATTAGACGTAAGAGAAGCTCAATTATGAGCAAGAAGGGTAAATAAAAAAGGGAGATCTTTATTAGGAAACCTGAGGAATAAAATTTATTTAAGGATATTTATCATAAACATAGAAAACAACAAAGAACAAATTAATAGCCCAAGAGGATATGGACTTACACTCGTGAGAAAAGAGAAAATAGATCAAAATGACAAGACAGAGGAAATTGTTCATTCCCAATAGAACATAGAACGATAAAAGAAAATGTCCCAGTGTCTGATAGAAGAAATAAGAATTATGAAAGGAAAATTCGTGGTTTTGGTAGGAAATAGTCAGCAAAAAACTATAAAACTTGAACCTATGGTAACAAGTCTAACCAAAGAAGTCAAAGGAAGGATAACTTATTGGCAATGTAGATACATACATAGTAGTTAAGGATAATCTGAAAGAAAAAGAGGAACAAACCCCAAAGGAGGCAGAAGTTTCTACAGCTTGAGAATAAATACAAACACTTGGATCACCACAGTTTAATTGCATCTGTCTAGCAATACTTTACAGAGAGTAGGTATTTTATCTTCTGCCATGTTTGGGAAATTTAAAACATTTGTTTTTTAAGTATGTTCTTATGAAAATTCCTTATTGCATAGTATATATATATATGTATATATATACATATATATATATAAAAGAAAATTGATATCCAGGATAATTTTAATTACCAATACTTATTTCCAAGTAATATTTGAGTTCTCCAATTCCATAACATTGGTCAAAAATATTTATTCATCTCCTGCCATCCAGCAAGTACTATATTGAGCTCTAGGAATCAAAATAAAAATCAAAAACATAGTTCATGCCCTTGAGGATGTTACAATCAAATGGGCAAAGAAAACATACAAAGAAGCTGTAAAGTAAGGGTAGGGAGGGAGAAGATACAGGAATGAAAGCATGATGAAGAGTTCTAAAGAAATTGTAAAAGCAGTTTAACTAGCGGGAAATGTGCAGAAAAATGAATGAGACCTCTCTTTCTATAGAAGCTTACCCTCCGGTCAGAATGTCTAATTATATGGACAGAAGGTACCGAGATTGGAATACCTGGCAGATTCAATCTTGAATAATAGAATTTTCTGTAATAAGTTTCCTAAGCAAGAAAAGCATAATGGAGAGGTCCACATAAAGCAAATAAAACTTATGATGAATCTTGAAGAAAATTAATTTTGAAAAGACCATGATAATGAAGGAAACTATTCCATGCATGAGGTTATGGAGAATAGGAAGAGAAAAAAATACCTAAAGGAAAGTAATATGTGTTTCATCTGGAAAGATGGGTTAAAAGAATGAGTTTTTAAGGACTTAAAAAAAATAATGAAGTTTAAATGTTAATCCTTAAACACCTAATTATTTTTTAGTCTTTTAATCTTTAAATTTTTAAATTTAAAGTCATTGACCCCATATGTCAATCTAGTAAAGCCTATAGACTTCTCCTAATACTGTTTTTAAATGGATAAATATAATACTACATTGTGGAATGTTAATGAGCAAGAAATAAAAAAAAACTTAGTTTTACTACAATTATATTTTTTTTAATTTAAATTATGACTGAAAGATACATGTTATGTGTTGATATCCCCTTTCCTTAGCCTTTCCTTTGTCAAGAGTGTATTATGGAAAACAGAAATTAATTTTTTTGTTTCTGTTTTTAATTATAAATTTAATATTCATTAAAATGTGATTTTCCAAAACATGCAGAACAAGAAAAGGCTACATGAAATATTAAAAAAAATGCCTGATTTCTCCTTGTCTTATTCTGAGAATATTTTTTTTAATTTTTATTTCTTAGAAAATTTTTCCATGGTTATATGATACTCTTACACTCCCCTCCACTACCCTCAAACCCCTCCCCCAGCAACACGCATTTATATTGGTTTTAACATGTGTCACTGATCAAGACCTATTTCCATATTACTGATAGTGCAGGGGGGGGTCATTTAGAGTCTAAATCCTAAATCATGTCCCCATCGCTCCATGTGTTCAAGCAGTTGTTTTTCTTCTGTGTTTCCACTCCAGTAGTTCTTCCTCTGAATATGGATTGCATTCTTTTCCTTAAGTCCATCAGAATTGTCCTGGCTCATTGCATTGCTGTTAGTACAGAACTTCCTTATTTTATATTTTACTACAGTGTATCAGTCTCTGTGTATAATGTTCTTCTGGCTTTGCTCCTTTCACTCTGCATCAATTCCTGGAGGTCATTCCAGTTCACATGAAAGTCCTCCAGTTTATTATTCCTTTGAGCACAGTAATATTCCATCACCAACATATACCATAATTTGTTCAGCCATTCCCCAATTGAAGGGCATAACCTCATTTTTCAGGTTTTTGACACCACTAAGAATGTGGCTATAAAAATTTTTATAAAAGTCTTTTTCCTTATGATCTCTTTGGAGTATAAACACAGCAGTGGTAGGTATAGATCAAAGGGCAGGCGGTCTTTTAGCATTCTTTGGGCATAGTTCCAAATTGTCATCCAGAATAGTTGGATCAGTTCACAACTTCATCAGCAATTCATTAATGTCCCAATTTTGCCACATCCCCTACAACTTTTATTAGTCTCCCCTGCTGCCATTTTAGCCAATCTGCTAGGCATGAGGTGATACCTCAGAGTTGTTTTGATTTGCATTTCTCTATTAGAGATTTAGAATACTTTCTCATGTGCTTATTGATAGTTTTGATTTCTTCATATGAAAATTGCCTATTCATGTCCCTTGCCCATTTATCAATTGGGGAGTGGCTTAATATTTTATACAATTGATTTAGCTTCTTGTATATTTGAGCAATTAGACTTCTTTCAGAGTTTTTTGTTATAAAGATTTTTCCCCAGTTTGTTGTTTCTCTTCTGATTTTAGTGGCATTGTTTTTGTTTGCACAAAGAATTTTAATTTAATGTAATCAAAATTATTTATTTTACATTTTGTAATTTTTTCTAACTTTTGCTTGGTTTTAAAATCTTTCTTTTCCCAGAGATCTGACAAGTACACTATTCTGTGCTCACCTAATTTACTGATAGTTTCTTCTTTATATTCCAGTCATTCACCCATTCTTAATTTATCTTGGTGTAGAGTGTGAGATGTTGATTTAAACCTAATCTCTCCCATATTGTTTTTCAACTTTCCTAGCAGTTTTTGTCAAATAGTGGATTTTTGTCCCAAAAGTTGGGCTCCTTGGGTTTATAATAGACTGTCTTGCTGGCTTCACTTAACCCAAGTCTATTCCACTGATCCTCCCTTCTGTTGCTTAGCCAGTACCATATTGTTTTGATGACAACCCCTTTATACTACAGTTTAAGATCTGGTAGAGATAGGCCACCTTCCTTCACATCTTTTTTTCATTATTTCCCTTAATAATCTTGATCTTTTGTTCTTCCAAATGAACTTCGTTATACTTTTTCTAATACAGGTAAAAATTTCTTGGTAGTTTGATAGGTATGGCATTAAATAAGTAATTAAATTTGGGTATAATGGTCATTTTATTATGTTAGTTCATCCTATACATGAGCAATCAGTGTTTTTCCAATTGTTTAGATCTAGTTTTAATTGTTTGGAAAGTGTTTTCTAGTGGTTTTCATATAATTCCTGTGTTTGTTTTGGTAGATAAATTCCTCAGTATTTTATATTGCTTAGGTTGCTTTTAAAGGTTATTTCTCTTTCTAACTCTTGCTGCTGAGATGTGTTGGAAATATATAGAAATGCTGATGATTCATGGCATTTATTTTGTATCCTACCACTTTGCTAAAGTTGTTGATTATTTGCATTAGCTTTTTAGTTGATTCTCTAGGATTTTTAAGTACACTATCATATCATCTGCAAAGAGTGATAGCTTGGTCTCCTCATTGCCTATTTTAATACCTTCAATTTCTTTTTCTTCTCTAATAGCTATTGCTAGTGTTTCTAGTACAATGTTAAATGATAGAGATGAAAATGGGCATAATTGTTTCACTCCTGATCTTAATGGGAAGGCTTCTAATTTATCCCCATTGCATATGATGCTTGTTGATGGTTTTAGATATATAGTATTTATTATTTCTAGGAAAAGTCCTTCTATTCCTATACTTTCCAGTGTTTTCTTTTTTAAACCCTTACCTTCCGTCTTGGAGTCAATACTCTATTGGCTCCAAGGCAGAAGAATGATAAGGGTAGGCAATGGGGGTCAAGTGACTTGCCTAGGGTCACATGGCTGTGATGTGTCAGGGGTCAGATTTGAACCTAGGACCTACCATCTCTAGGATTGGTTCTTAATACACTGAGCTACCCAGCTGCCCCTCTTTCCAATGTTTTCAATAGGAGTGGGTGTTGTATTTTGGCAAAGGCTTTTTCAGCTTCTATTGAGATAATCAAATGATTTTTGTTTGTTAGCTGTTAATATGGTCAATTATGTGGATGGTTTTCCTAATGTTGAACTATCCTTACATTTCTGGTATAAATCCCACCTGATCATGATGGATAAATCTCATGATCACTTGCTAGAGTCTTTTTGCTAGTATTCTATTTAAGATTTTTGTTCAAGAATAAGGAGATTGTTCTATAGTTTTCTTTCTCTGTTTTTGGTCTGCCTGGCTTTGGAATCAGTACCATATAAGTGTCAGAAAAGGAATTTGGTAGAACTCCTACTTTGCTTATTATGTCAAATAATTTGCATAGTGTTGGGATTAGTTTTTTTGAATGTTTGATAGAATTAACTTGTGAATCCATTAGGCCCTGGCAATTTTTTCTTAGGCAGTTCTTTGATGTCTTGCTCAATTTCTTTTTCTGATATTGGATTATTTAAATATTTTATTTCTTCTGCTGTTAATATAGGCAATTTATATTTCTTTGTGAAAATTCATCCATATCATCTAGATTGTTATACTTATTGCCATATTATTGGGCAAAATAGTTTTTAATGATTGCCTTGATTTCCTCTTCTTTAGAGGGGAGGTCTCTCTTTTCATTTTTGATACTGTTAATTTGGTTTTCTTCTTTCGTTTTTTAAATTAGATGTACCAGTACTTTCTCTATTTTAACTGTTTTTTCAAAGAACCAGCTTCTAGTCTTTTTTATTAATTCAATAGCTTGTTTATTTTTGATTTTATTCATTTCTCCTTTGATTTTTAGTATCTCTAATTTTGTTTTCATCTGGGGATTTTTAATTTGTTCAATTTCTAGTTTTTTAAGTTGCAATTTATTGACCTCTGCCCTCCCTAATTTGTTAATATATGCACTCAATAATATAAATTTCCCCCTTAGTACTGCTTTGGATACATCCCATAGGTTTTAGTTAGACGTCTCATTGTTTTCATTCCCTTCAATGAAATTATTAATTGTTTCTATGATTTGTTCTTTAATTTTGGAGAATAATATGATTTAATTTCCAATTAGTTTATGGTTTGCCTCTCCATATATCCTTGCTAATAAGTTTTTTATTGCATTATGATCTGATAAGGTTCATTATTTTTGTTCTTTTGCATTTGTTTGCCATGTTTCTATGCCCTAGTACTTGGTCAATCTTTGTGAATATTCCATGTGCTACTGAAAAGAAGGTGTATTCCTTTTTGTTTCTATTTATTTTTCTCTATAAGTCAATTAACTCTAATTTTTCCAAGATTTCATTTACCTCTCTTATCTCTTTCTTATTTATTTTTTGGTTTAATTTATATAGATCTGACAGGGGAAGTTTCAGGTCTCCTACTAGTATAGATTTGCTATCTATTTCCTCCTTATGCTCTGCCAGTTTCTCCTTTAGAAATTTAGATGCTATGCCATTTGTTGCATACATGTTGAGTACTGCTATTTCTTCATTGTTTATACTACCTTTTATCAGGATGTAATTACTTCCCTATCTCGTTTAACCAAATCTAGTTTTACTTTGGCTTTGTCAGAAGTCATGATTGTAATTGCTGCCTTCCATTTCTCAGTTGAAGCCCAATAGATTTTCCTCCAGCCTTTTAGTTTTACTCTATATATGTCTACCTGTGTTTTGTGTGTTTCTTATAGACAACATATAGTAGGATTTTGGTTTCTAATCCACTCTGCCATTTGCTTCCGTTTTATGGGTGAGTTCATCCCATTCACATTCAGAGTTTAAATGATCAATTGTGTATTCCCAGATATTTTGATTCCCTCTCCTTGTCCTGCCTTTGCTTCTTTCACTATTTTCTTCTATACCAGGGTTTTGTTTTTAATCAGTTCCCTTAATCCCCTCCCTTATTGTATTTCCCTTTCTTCTCCCCTTCCTTCTTATTCCCCTCTTATTGTTCTTTAGCGTCTTTTTAAGCTGTAGGGGAGGGGAGAGGTCCCATCTCCTTCCCTAGTATTACTTCCCTCCCCACTAGTCCCCAATGGATCTGATTGTTCTTCCCTCTTTAAGGAAATTTCAATGCACTTAAGAATTAAGTATTTCCTTTCTCCAACCTCTTTACTCTTCCATTTTATTTGTCTTCTCCCCTGTTCTACCAATATGCTTCTTTATGAAATATAAATTTACTACATTTTGTCTTTTTTCCAATTCTCTGAATATTATCTCCTTTTAACCTCTAGTTTTATAAATATTTATACACATATGTATGTATACATATACATATATCTTGACATTTCATCCCATAGAGTTTTTCCCTGTTCCCTCTGTTGTGAGGAAGATTAATAAATGAGTATTTAGGAGACTTAGCAGGCAGGGCTGGAGGATTCTAAATGGAATGGGGAATCAGGAAGTCTTGCTTCACTCTCTGAATGGACTCCATGGTGGCTGGGGACAAGTTGTAACTGACCCCCTGGAGACCTCAGAGGAAGTGGAGTTAAATATTTAATTTAACAACCTTTAGGCCTCTAAATATACTTCTTCTAGCTGTTGATAATAACAAATTTTAAGAGTTACCAATATCTTCTTTCTTATTGGGATATAAGGCAATTTAACTTATTGGTCTCTTAAGAAAAGGTTTTTTGTTTGTTTGTTTGTTTGTTTGTTTTCCCCACTCTCTTAATTACCTTATGGTGATTCTCTTGACTTCTGGGTTTGGGCAGCAAACTCTCTATTTAAATCCAGTTATTTCTTTATGAATGTTTGGAAGTCTTTAATTATTTGAATGACCATACTTTCCCCTGCAATAATATAGTCAGTTTGCTGTATAGTTAATTCTTGGTTGTAGACCCAGCTCTCTTGCTTTCTGGAATATTATATTCCATGCCTTCCAGTCCTTCAATGTAGATGCAGCCAGATCCTGTGTTATCCTGACTGTGGTTCCCTGGTGTCTGAATGACTTCTTCTTAGCAGCTTGTAATATTTTGTCCTTGGTTTGGTAGTTTTTGAATTTGTTACAATATTCCTGGAAGTTGTCAGCTGTGGACTAAATGTAAGAGTTGATCTATGGATTCTTTCAAAGTTCACTTTTCCATTTTCTTCTAGAATATCAAGATAGTTTTCTTGTATAATTTCCCATAGGATGATGTCCAGGCTTTTCCTTTTTTCATGATGTTCTGGTAGAACAATAATTCTTAAATTGTATATTAGAGAACTGTTTTCCCAATCTATGTTTGTGTCAATAAAGTGTTTCATATTTTCCTCACATTTTTCATTTTTTGATTTTGTTTTATATATTCTTACGGACTTGTGAAGTCAGTTGCTTCTAGCTGCTGAATTCTAATTGTTAAAGACTGAATTTCTCCTTTGGCTTTTTGGTCATCCTCCTTCTGGTCTGATTTTCTTTGTAGATCATCTTTCACCTTCTTTGCTTCATTTTTCAGCTGGTCAATTTGGGCTTTTAAGATATTATTTTCTTGTTTTAGTTCATATATTTCCTTTTCCCAATTGTCTTCAGCCTCTATTGATTGTTTTCTGAGTTCTTGAGTTAATTGAATTTTGAGTTCTTGAGATAATTGAATTTTAAGTTTTTCCAAAGCCTGCGTGGATTTCACTGGAGTTTCTATGTTTTTTGTTGGTGTTCCTTTATCTTCTTCTGATCCATTTGCTTTTTGTTCAATTTCTGCATAGAAACTATTGGTAATGGTTTCTTTTTTTTTCTTTTTTTTCTATTGTTTACTCATATTTTTTCTTCTTTCTCCCCTCTAATTGGCTGTAATCTTGGTCCTCTGATCATTTTTTTATCTGTGTGTTTGGGCTATTCAGTCCTGGGAGGGCTTCTTCTCTGTTTTCTTGATTAATTAGGTTACTGGTACCTGAGGCCAGATTTTCCCCAGCTGGTAATAAAAGCTAAAGAAGTCAATTTGGCTACTTTCATTGTAGTCTGTGGGGTAGGGGTGTTGGAGCTTCCCTGCCTTCTGAAGACTTCTTGTCAGCTGTATTGATAGGATTAAGCCAGGTGAGGTTGATTTGCACAGCTCCAAGTGCCCTGAGGTCAAAACCTTGAGAGAAAGGGGGGCAGTGCAAAATGGAATGTTTGTTCACCCTCTCTGGGTTTCTCCCCCAACAGCCTCCTTGTTGTCCATGATCAAAGCCTTGAGTTTGGCACAGCTATGCCAGTGAGGAAATCCTTCATACTAGTGCCCCAGCCCATCCAGATATTCTAGGATCTGCTGGAGACTCAGCACATTAGGTGGAGGAGGGGATCTGGGATCTTCTTCCTTTCCTTCCCCTCCCACCAGACAGTTCTAAGAATTTAGGCTTTTTTTCTCTTTTTTTCCCATGTACCTTTTAAGTTGTGTTCAGCTACAGGATCCCCCAGCTCTGTTCTGTTGTCAAATTTGGTTTTCTGTTCCCTCAGAGCCCTTTGTCCTTGATTGGTGGTGAAGGGTTTTATGAAGGTCTGAAGCCTTGCTGCTTCTACACCACTATCTTCCCAGAATTCTGAGACTATTATTTTTGTTCAAATTTTATTCTTATTAAAATATATTTTATTGATATCTACTATTTTTGACATGCCTGTCACTTTATAGTGTCACCATTAGTCCAAAGAGAAATCTTCTCTTATAAGAAATAAAGTGGAATACATTAACATAATCAAAAAAGAAAAGATTACATTTCCCATAATGTTATTCATCAGAGGTTTGAGAGGAAATATAGAGTGTTGTCAGTGATTTTAGAAGAGAGAAACTGAATCATATAATGGATGTGGGAGGTAGGCACAGAGAGAGATTATATAAAAATGGCAAATTCACACAGTGGTTATTTCCATTGCACACAGAAGGGATCCTAAAGGCAGGACCAAGTAGGATTAACAAGAGCAGTGATAAAATCCTATTGAAATATTAAATGGAATAAATATCATAAAATTCAGGTTAAGATCTTTGCCCTAGACACAACCTAATAATATGTTGCCAGATTCATATATAGACTATAACTACTATGTGTAGCATTCTTTCACATCAACTATTTGTATTAATTATACATGCATAAACATGCATATATATTATATTTATAACTTTATATATATTGTATTGTGTATTATATGATATATTATGTTATATAAAATACATGTTGTATAATTTATATCATTATATAATATAATATGTTTTATTTATATATTAAGATATATACATATAATACCTTTAAATAAAGAAACTTGTATTTATCTACCTTTAGGAGATTCCATTCATAATTAGTACCATCTATATCCATTAAATATTAAATATATGTTTCTGCAAAAAAATGAATGAGTAGATGCATTAAATTACTGTATTTAAATGTAAGCTCATTACTAATAGAATTTTAAAAATTCTTTCCACCTATATTCTGTCACCTATCATAGTGCATCAAGCATAGCAGGCATTTAATAAATATTTGTTTATTGATACATAAGTCATAGTACTTGGATCATGTGGCCATAACCAAAAAAAACATAGCTTTGTCATTGGAAAGTGATAAAACCATTGTGAATCTACAAATATTAATTAATGTTTGTAACTGTCAAAATAAAAATTGAAGACCTCAGGACAAAAATGTTATTATCCAAAAGCAGTATAAGTAAAATAGCAGTGAGAATTAATAAAGAATATTCATTATTAGACCATCTCTACTAAGACCCATGAGACCTAATATTGGGTCAATGAGCCAGATTTTCTTTGTGTTAAAAATAATAATCCTTGACAATATTCCACAATAAAAAAATGCATGTAAAAGTAACAACTCTCATTCACAAACTCTTCCCATTAATTCGCTTGGGGACCAGGGTGAAATGGAAAGGAGGTCTTAGTAATTAGTCCCCAAAGTGTCTTTGCTCCCCTGTGCAAGTGGCCCTGTATTGGGGATATTTTTAGTGTTATATGTAATAGTTGAGGCTCCAAATTTGTCACATATCAGAAGTCTCTAGATACTTCTGCAATAAGCAAAACTCCTCAAAAAGATCTATGGGCATAAGCCTTATGAGTAAAGGGCACCAATTCTTTTGACATAGGTAAGTCATACCATTGCATTTTTTTTCTCAGCAGGTCAATGTGAGCAAAATCCAAGCAACCATCATTATACAACCAAAGATGGCTTTTTCTACTCTAAAGGCTCTAATGGATCTATTCTACCCACTTCATCTACTCTAAATGCTAAAATATTATTTATTTTTCTGTGGAGCCTGGAAAAACCCATTAACAGAGAGCTATTAAACTTCCTTCAAAGGAATGAAATTATGAACCTAAAATTGAGAAGGAAGTTGTGAGATTTTCATTAGTTCCATGTTGAGCTCTTTTTCTTTTCCACAAATCCTCAGATCTTGTTCAAAATCTTAGACAACTGTAAAAAGCACTGAGCAACTAAACAATTTATCGGGTGTCACACAACTAATGCACCTCAAAAGCAATACTTCAGCCCAAGACTACCTGATTTTTAAGTTTACTTTTCTATCTTCTATGTCATGGTATTTCTCAGGGGAAAGCAGCCTTAGAAAGGAGAATAAAAAAGTAAAAGAGTTGTTGTCTATCCAGAACAATATTAGAGTTTAATTTAAAATTTAATAATTTCTATGGAATTTGGGGCACTATATTTGGCAAGAGTTTCAATCCTATGTTTTTATTGGGCTTTTTTTATCATGATATTCTTTTTGAGTCAACACACTCTAATAAATGGGTAAGCAGGTTGGAGGAAGTGGATAATTAGAATACATATCAACCTAATAGTATGAATGATTTTTATTCTGATTATTATATAGCTGAGTTAAATCCCATTTAAAAATGTGTTATATCTATTGCTGAGTAACTGATGATGTGTTTGGAACCAAAGAAAAATCAAAATTAAGCAGTCACCAATAAGATTAAATGTTTTTATTTGTTTCTAAAATCATTTGAGTGTGAAATGATAAAATGAGTTGCAATAACATATGGATTATAATCTCCTTTCCCAGGACTTGGGAGTTTAACTGTTGAGAATTGAACCTTTCTCACTAGCCTTTAGTTCTACTTGGATTTTTCTTAATTAGTCAGTTCCTACACCTTCTTTGATTAGTGTCTCCAGTGCTTGCAATGGGCATTGTTTCATATGATCAATACAATTCAAAGATCATTTATTTTAAGAGTATTCATCAGCTTCAATTGCTGTGGTGGTTTTAGTGATATCACTGGGTAGTTGAAGTTGGTGGGATTTGAAATTTACCCTCTAAAATACACCTCACTATTCTGATTTGTTCAATATATCACAAATTGGTTAATATCTCACTAAAATATTTTATTTTAGTCATTGCTATAAATTAGTCTGGTGTTTGTCCAGGAGGAAAATGACACTAATGATCTGGTATAATTACTTCTTGAAACGATTCTAAAAATTAAGATTGCATATCAGAGGGGGTGTGTTTATAACAAACGATATAACATGTTTATGTTCATTTGGTTCAAATGAAGTTAGAATTTTTCATGACAAAGTCTGTTCCCAAAGTTAATTCCCTATTGTTCAAGAGAGTCATTCCTTTTATGAAACCATGAGTGCTCAGCATACCGAATACTAATCTTTCTTAAGCAAAATGAGAGACAAAAGCCTGTAATATAGAAAATAGAGAAAGAACTGTTCTGAGTTACCACAGAAGGAAAAGGGCTAGTAATGAGTAGAAATTCTAGGGTGAAAGATTTCATTTCAGGAAAATGAAACGTATGCAACCTAGAGCTGTCCAACAACGAAATTATCTGATGCTTTATAGAAAGTAGTGCATTTTCCATCAATGGTAGAACTGGATAAGGAACAGTGAGCAACCTCATCTCATACCTTCTATGTGTAGATGGGATTCTTACTCAATGGAAATTAAGAGTAGACGGCTCCCATTTTCTCCTTTTCTTTGTCTAAATTTCTAGGAAGAGGTTTTAAGTGTGACTCTCTTTGAATAGTAGTTTCTACAACCACTAAACTGCCTCACTTCCATCCCAAAGCCTGCATCTCTGCATGCCCTGGAGAATACCAATGATGCAGTATCTTGTCCTAAATCTCTCTTAGTAGGGATTTAAGAAAAAAACAATGAGATTTTTTGCAAAATACTGGAGCCCTGTTCTTTGAAATATGAAATTTGGAGTCTATATAGAATAATCTGTGGTCTAATTTACACAACACAAATAGCTAAAATAGTCTGCCAATTGTAAGATAGAGATCCCTATTAAAAGAGTAATAATACGAAGATAAAATATTTAATAGATCAATTCAATTAATAATTTTTTGAGTCTTCAACCCAATATTGAGATAATAGACAAAAGTGTGGGGGAAAGACTGACTTTAAAATTCAGGTAGCTATGAGATGTGAACTTTTTCTTGTTCTGGAAAACTTTCACCAGTCTTTGAGAGAGTTGAAATGGTACTCCAAAGGTAAATAAGCTACTTTTTTTAAATATTGTACTAGAAGCTGCACGAACAGCCAATCAAGTTGCTGCCTGTAACATATTAAACATATTATATATATATATATACATATGTATGCATATGTATATACATATATATATATATATATATAGTTGATCCTTGAATCATTACTGAAGAGAATCAAAGGTACTAGCATAGTTTTTAACTAGAAAGGAATAGTTCACATTTCCTTAGTACTTTTAAGATTGGAAACAGATGCAGTATTCCAAAGTAGCCACAAGGGGGGGGCAGCTGGGTAGCTCAGTGGATTGAGAGCCAGGCCTAGAGACAGGAGGTCCTAGGTTCAAATCTGGCCTCAGACACTTCCCAGCTGTGTGACCCTGGGCAAGTCACTTGACCCCCATTGCCTACCCTTTCCACTCTTCCACCAAGGAACTAATACACAGAAGTTAAGGGTTTAAAAATAAAAAAACAAACAAACAAACAAACAAACAACCAAAGTAGCCGCAAGGGATAAAGAATAAAGTTTGCATATGTTAAAGTTGGAAGTGATAGCAAAAAAATCAGACTTTAAATTGAAAATAACTATGAAAGACACATTGATCAATTGATGTCTGATCAAAAATCAATCTAGCTTTCAAAAATCCAGGTAATCTGCAAGTTTGAAAAACACTAGTAAAGGGAACTCAATATCTCCTATCATGTTCTTATTTGGGGAATGTGTCCTTTGTGGGGAAAAAAAACACAAGATATGGCCAAAAATCTTTCATGAAAATGAAATTCACTACTTTGTAATTCACACCTTTATCCAAGGTTGACCTTATTAAAACTAAAGAGAAAAAACATCTAATCCCTAAAAATAAGTGACTGGTTCAAATCAAACAAAACTTTTAAATTTAATTGAATTTTTTGCTAGAACTATATTTTGTTTTTCAGATGTTTGGCAATGCCAACATTTTGAAAATATCGTTAGGATATCAGTTTACTTGATGGTTGTCATCAAAGATAATAACCTTTATTTTAAAACGAAATCCATCTGAATGTCTGATTTCATCAATTTCCATTATCACTCAAGCTTTGAAATTCCATAGCACTTACATGTCAGGGTTGTTGTGAGGACCAAATACATGAAGTGGGGCACTTCATGAAAAACACCAAATACCCAGGTTTTAGAAGTTTTAGGGACCTTTAATATCTGGCCAACTGGGGTGTCCTCCTCACATGAGAGACAATTGTGCCCCGCCATAAGTAGGTACAGAATACACACACACACACACACACATATATATATATATATGAAAACCATTTGGAGGGAATTTTCCTTGGCACATTTCATAGGATAGGGTTGGTATGTTCAAACAGGTCTGAACATATACATTCCTTATATGTTAAGCAAGCAAGCAATTTCTCAGAAGCAGAAGTGGTGTTGTTAGCATTACAGCATGGTCAGGATGGGTCAGGCAAGCTGACAGATGGGAGGTTACATAAGAGGTTGGGTGAAAACCCAGTTAGGCTGCTGGCCCCTGAGGGGCCCCTGGGGAGTTCTGTTACTTTTGAGTCCTCTCTGTTCCATTTCATAAGATATATTTGAAAAGCTTTTAGTATAGAATCTGAAACATGGAAAACGTCAAATAAATGCTTGTTTTCTTTCTTCCACTGACAACAACTTTAAAAAGTTGCACTTATACTTTTGCAAGGTGTGATGGAACCCATGTTTCTGCTATAGATCCTAAGTACTCCCATCTATAAAGCTTCCTTCCTTTCAGTCATTCACTTGCATAGAATCAATATGTACTTTTCTCCTAAAATAAGTTGTATGCATTCTCATTTTTAAATGTCTCTCAGCAACTTCTATTTGAACAACTATTTACTATCATAGTCAAACATTGGTATTTTTTATGATTATTTCCCTATAATTTGGTTGTCTGTGGTTCATTGAGCTCATTTTTACTTTTTGTTGTTCAGTTGTTTCAGTCATATTCATTTCAACTCATTTGGGACTTCATTGGGAAAGAAACTGCATGTTTTGCCATTTCCATCTCCAGTTCATTTTAAAGATGAGGAAATGAGGCAAACAGTGTTAAGTGACTTGCTGAGTGTCACACAACTAGTGTCTGAGGCCAGATTTGAACTCGTAAAAATAAATCTTCCTGACTTAAAACCTAGAAAGCCTTCTATTGCACCGTTTAACTTCCCTTATTGTTACTCAGATAAGCCAAATAGAACAAATATAATCCTTACTTTCAATGAGAATTCTTAAAATACATAAAGATAGCTGTTTTACTCACATTCAATTGAAAATCTTTTCTTCACTTGTGTAATCAAATTTCATTGTTTTTACTAATCTTTATGGGTAATGTATCAATTGTTATTGCCACCATTATCTTCCAGATCATCAATTTGCTTCCTTAATGGTTGTGCCCAGAATTAAACACAAATTTGAGGTTTGATAATGGAAAATGAGAGTAGGATTGATGCCCTCTTGATTTTTAAACATAATGTTTCCAATAATTGAATTTAATTTTTAATTTAAAATTGGGGACTACTATGAAAGTATTATTTCCTATTATATAATTTATATTTCCTATCTACTAAGCTTTCATATTTTTTATTTTTCCCAATAAAATACTTATTTTAATTTTGCCAAAAAGAATTATTAGAGCTTCTGAAAATAATGATTGAAATTCTTAGAAAAGCAAGATTTCTTAGTCAATAAATATTTAATAAACATCTGCCTTGTAAGACACTATGCTAAGTATTAGGGATATAAATAAATACAAAAGTGAATTCCTGATCTCAAGGAGCTCACAGTTTCATGAGACAATAACTTGCAATTAACTCATCAAAAACAAATTAAATGTAAGAGCAATTGGAGATCATCAGCAGAAGGAGGATATCAGAATTAAGGAAAGTGGGGACAATTTTCCTGTAGAATTCAAATGTAGTTTCTAATTATAGCTGTCCAGCAGCTATACATTATTCTCTCATGAGTGAACACCTAAAAGGGAGGCTAAAGACTGAGGAAATATGGGTAGAAGAGTTTAAAGAGTAAGGGAGAGTGAACATAAGGAGAGAATACAGGGGGCAGCTGGGTAGCTCAGTGGATTGAGAGTCAGGCCTAGAAAAAAAAGGAGAGAATACAAACACAGAGACAAATGGTTCAATAGCGTGTGGCACTTCTGATGGAATTGAGAGCAAGAGCCACAGGTGAACCCAGTTTTGTTACAGATTCAAGGAATGGGGAATGGGAGGTAGTTAATGAACATATGACATAGTAGAGAATTTATCATTGGCTGGGTTAACAACTACAATACCATAATATTAGAATTCCACTTTATTACAATGATCAAGAAATCAATCGTGTGAAATATGATAATTCTATCCATAAGTCTGGCACATGAGCACATTGCTCATAAGAGCTTTGGAATACATTTTTAATCCTTTCATGATCAGTTTATACCTTGAACACCACACTAACAAATAGTTTGAATATTTTCTATTAACAAAAAACTCTTCTAATTCTGTGTGATAACAAAGAAGAAAAAGAGTGAAAACCTTTGAACTATTCCATCATTAATTTTCTTAATATTTAATGCATAAAAATGTAAAGGTAGAAGTGTCCTTATCAATTATCAGTCAAATGATTGTTTTCTTAATTAATGAGGAACCTGACTTCCAGCAATATTGTGCAGAGTTTTAACCCCTCTCATTAGATTCCAGTGCTCAAGTTTTTCCTATTGTTAAAGGCTACTATGAGAAAAATAATGTTCTTCTTATCAATAGCTATTCAATCTGGTTCTTTTTCATCTTTAAGCATAGCTCAGAATTCATGTAAAATATCTCTCCAAGTCTAAGACATTTCTCTCCAAACAGCTAAAGTTAACAGCATGAGAGAATCAAGGAAATTGTTGTCTACTTAAGATGCTACTTTTGGAAATTAATCCTAAGCCTTCTAAACTATCTTCTAATTTGTTCCCCAAACAGATAAAAACCAAAAGAATAAATGATTCCAGGAAATTTTTCCCATGTAACTAAATTCATCCTCATTGGAGTCTCAGAGAATCCAGAGCTTCAAGTTCCCCTCTTCTTCATCTTCTTAGTGATCTATGGAGTGACAGTGACTGGAAATGTGGGGATCATCACACTCACTTCTATAGATTCTCGACTTCAAACTCCCATGTACTTTTTCCTCAGACACTTGGCTATCATCAATCTTGGCAATTCCACTGTCATAGCTCCCCAGATGCTGGTCAATTTCTTGGTGGAGAAGAAAACCATTTCTTACTATGGGTGTGCAACCCAACTGGGAGGCTTCTTAGTCTTTATTGTTGCTGAGATTTTCATGTTGGCTGCAATGGCCTATGACCGCTACGTGGCTATTTGTAATCCCCTACTCTACATGGTTGTGGTATCAAGAAAAGTTTGCATACTGCTTGTGGTCCTAACATATGCCTACAGTTTAACAACAGCATTGACTGTCACTTCCTGTGTTTTTTCTGTGTCTTACTGTTCTTCTAATATAATCAATCATTTTTACTGTGATAATGTCCCCCTGTTAGCATTGTCCTGCTCTGACACCTATATCCCAGAAACAGCAGTATTTACATTTTCAGGGACTAATCTTTTTTTTTCCATGATCATTGTAATTGTGTCCTACTTCTTCATCATCTTGACCATCCTGAGAATGCGCTCAGCAGAAGGAAGACGGAAAGCCTTCTCCACCTGTGCTTCCCACATGATGGCTGTCACTGTTTTCTATGGGACACTACTTTTCATGTACTTACAGCCCCGGTCAAACCATTCCTTAGATACTGATAAAATGGCCTCTGTTTTTTACACACTAGTGATCCCTATGCTGAATCCTATGATCTATAGCCTGAGGAATAAGGATGTGAAGGATGCTCTGAAGAAAGTCCTTAGCAACCCTTGCCAAACTTTAAAAAACATATAAATTCATAAGTATTCATGTTAGATTCATTATATTCATAAGCTCAGGTAGGAACTATTATTAATGGATAAAAGTCCAGGAATGGAATAAAATTAGACAGGAGTAAGAGGTTTAAATAATTAAAAATGAGCAAACAAAAGGTGTCATACTCAAATAAGAGCCCCTACAGGTATATATAGACTTAGGAAACTGCATATTCACATTACCTAATTTTATTTATTTTGTAAAATAGTTTATATATGCATATATAGAAACATATATTGTGCATAAATACAAAAATATGTACATACACACATGTGTATGTGCATAGATAGAAGTAGAAAGATGGATAGATAGATAGATATTCTTTTCACGTTATGGGGTTATGGTCTAATGTCCCCATGATCTGGAAAGTTCATGTAAAATTTTTGACCCTCCTTTTGAAGTACCAGAGAAGAAGTCTAATTTTTAATTTTTCTTTTGTTGAGTGTTTACAGTACCTTATTATAAAATTTGAGTTAAGTGTGCATTTCTAAGTTTCTAGACTTTTTCTGTGTAATCTGTTAGACTTCATGTGTTATCTGCTGTTTCCTCAAAATTCCCCCCAAATTAATCCCATACACTCTGATCCTGGTATAGACGTTCATATAAGGACTTTAGTTTCTGAAATCTGCTTAAAATTATATCTTATTATTAATGTTTTTTTGTTTATTTTGAATGCTCTAATGATATTACAAATTCATTCATGCTCTTAATTATGGGAATTTGTAAGCAAATGGTAATTTGTTCTATTTTTTTTTCAGTTAGAAAGCATTTCTTAAGTGTCTACTAAGTACCAGGCACTGTGCTAAGTGTCAAAGATAAAAGAAAAACTCTCCTTATTGTAAAGCTCACATTCTAATTGGGAAAGGAACATTTAAATCATCAGTTTCTTGAGAGCTGACACTTAGTCACCTACATTTTTTGATGGATTAATGCTAATTAGCTTAATTGAGGTACTCTATGATCTCTAGCTATGCAAAGAAGCAAATCCTTATTTACAATATTATTTCAGGTGAAAAAAAATTACAGTCATGATCTCATTTGACCATCATTGCACCAGTGACTTAAAGTATGGAAAAGGTTCCACAATTCAGTGAAGGAGGAATTGAATGAGTTATAAACTAATGGAAAGGACACAGGATTTTGATTCAGAAATATCAGAGTTCAAATCATATCTCAAATACTTACTGTCTCTCTGATCCTTTGACCATTTTCTCAATCTTACATTTCTGATCTATAAAAAAAATGAAAAGACAGGAAAACAGTCACATCAGAAATCTCTTCTGCTTTGGCTGTATTACTTGATAGAGCCCCTTCATTTCATAATCTTTGATCTCCAAGTAATGGCACACTTTGGCACCCTTGCTTCCTCTAATTCTAAATGTTAGACTTAATATGTACATAACATCATGATCATCGAAGTTAACAGTGTAATTATACTTAAAAGAAATTGTTCTGTTGCATTTGAGAGAATTTCTAATGAAATGTATTTTTGTTTCTGAGTTTTGAATTAGAGATTCACATCAGTTCCTCAAACCTTTCTTACTTCCTAGGAGCTTCAGGAAAGGCTACACCCATAGAATTTCTTCCACTGTGAGAAAGACAGAAAAGTTAGGTCTGTCTTGATCAGTAAATAAGAACTAGCTTAGCCCACATGTTTCTTAGCATCATAACCATCATTTATTGATTATACAAAAGAGATTAGATTGCTCCTCACTGAAGCAGAAGTAAATTTTTCTTTTTTAGACACTGAGGGTATGGGACTACACATTTCATATTCAACAATTAGTTGCAGAATTGAAGAGGGAATTGAGAATCTGATGAACTAACTCCCTCTTGTCTATTCATAAGTCAGAGATGTCTTAGAATGTCCAGAGGAGACCTGAATAAATTGCATTTATGGATCCCTGCAATAGGACTTCAAGGTCCATGAAAGATCACTGACTAATTGTTTCATTGATTATTAATAAGCTAAAGAAAATATGATTTTCTTACCCAGAAACAAGTATTTGGAATTTTTAATATTCACACATAATATTATGGGGGGAACATGGAGAAGAAAATACAAAAAAATAGTTTATAGGTAGATCTTGAAAAGCAGAGAAGGGTTTAGGCAAATATGATTAATTTTTTCCTTAGTTTTGAAAAGAAATGTAACCCATATGTAATGAAAATTTATTTCATTTCTGGTTTTTTTTGGAATTTCTTCTTGAAATTTTGTTGATATGATGAATCTGGAATTCTTTTTAAAACTTTTGAAAAAGTAAAAAAAAAGTGATCTCTCAAAGTCGCAAAAGATTCCTTAGTTGCTAAATTAGCTTCTGTTTTCTCATTTCTCTTTGTTCTTCATTTTCAATCAAATCAAACAATTTTCAAATGTTCCTTCATGGGGGTCTACTACCTCTAGATAAACTCTTCTTTCTTGTTTCACTGAACATTTCTCTATTGTTCTCTTCCTACATATTGAATCTTCAAGTTTTAGTTTCCTTTGCCAATTTACTATCCATGCTCCATCTCCTAGGCAAGATATATATGGCAATCTGTCCTAAGACTCTTTTCCCCCCTCCTTACTCTCTCATGATTTTCTTATCAGTTTTAATATTTTTAGCTATCATGACTTCCAGATGACTTTAGGAACTACCTAGGTTTTCTAGGGCATTCCAAATCCATCACACACACACACACACACACACACACACACACACACACACACACACACACACAAAAAAAAAATCAAAACAAAACAAAATCCTCGTCCCATCCTCTAGAATAGTAATGGGCAAACTTTTTAAAGAGGAGGGGCCAAAGGAAAGGAAATGCTCATGTGTCAGTCTGCTTCTAAGGCAACTCTTTTAATGTTTCATTGTATTGCATCCTATTCATTGTATTCATCAGATTAGGAATAATGTCCCATGGTGGGATAAAACATTTCAGAGGGTCACATCTAGCCCTGGGCCTGTAGTTTGCCCATAACTACTCTAGAACATTATTTCTTGTGACTTCTCTATCTATATGGAAACATCATTCTTGCAGTTGCCCAGGGTTTGCAAACTAGGGATAATATTTTAATCTGCTCTCTCATCTTAGTCCTATTTAATTTCTGAGTCCTGTTGAATCCAACTCCTCAACATTTGTTCCCATATTTCCATTCACCCAATACTTACACAAGCTCCAGCATATATTCCCTTTTACCAAGACTGTTACAAAAACCTTAAACTTAGTCTTTTCCTGTTATCTTCTCCAGTCCATGCTCCACATAGCTGACAAACTTATGTTCCTAAACAGTAAGACAATAAGAATATAAGTGCCTACTCTGTGCCAGACACTCATTAATGTATTGAGATATAAAAAAGGGGGAGATGATTACTTACTGCTAAGGTACTAATAATTAAAGAGGAGAGACAGCAAGAAACCAAATATGTACTGACTCACAATATATAAGATAAACAGAAAATAATTAAGAAGGAAAACCTTAGAATTAAGAGTTGTGAATTGATTCAACCATTCTGGAGGGCAATTTGGAATTATTCTAAAAGGGCTGTAAAAGAATGCATATCTTTTGACCCAGTAATACCGGTACTAGGTCTTTATCCCAAAGATATAAAAAAAATGGGAAAGGACCTGTTTGTATAAAAATATTTATAGCTTCTCTCTTTTTTTTGACAAAGAATTGGAAACTAAAGGGATGTCCCTCAATTGGGGAATGGCTGAACAAATTTCATATGATGATTTCATTTTTTGCATAGGATGATTTCAGAAACAACTGGAAAGACCTACATGAATTGATGCAGAGTGAAATAAGTAGAAAGAGAAGTAACTACAATATTGTAGAACTATCAAATGTGATAGAATTATCTACTCTCAGCAATAAAATGATCCAGGATGATTGTGAGGGACTTATGAAAAAGAATGCTAGCTACCTCTAGAGAAAGAACTGTTGGAGTAAGAATGTAGATGGAAACAAATGATTTATCAGTTTTTTTATCTGGATATATGATTTGTGGTTTTGGTTTTATAAAATTATTCACTTACAAAAATGAATAATATGAAAAATTTTTGTATAATACATATGTAACTCAGAAAAAAATAAAATAAAAAATTCTATTATTTTTTGAAAGATGTATTCAAAAAGATAAACTCTCCATCTTTTCCATTTGGCTTTGTTATTCTGGACTCTAAATATGTTTTTAGCTACTTAGATGTTTTTGGTTGTAGAATTAAAGTATCTTTGTCTATAGATCTCTAACATGTGTTTGTACACTATCCTTGGATGTGAGGCAACAAGGATATATGACCCACAAACAAAAGTCTAGGATGTGGTAGTTATTTAATAATGTTTCATGGAATTAAGTAAACTAATATGGAATTAAGTAGACTAATAAACATGGCCACATCTTCAAGTCTGGACAATTTCCATGATGTGACCATATGAAAATCATTAAACTTTTCCAGTACTCCAGGGCATGGATACATGAGAACTGAGAAAACCATAAATTTTCTTTCTAGTACAAAGCAATATAGATAACATGAACAAGCCAAAAATGATTCTACTTTCCAGATAAGCAAGTAACATTATTCTTTGTTTGTGATCTCAAGATCACAGATATGGAGACCAACCAGCTCAGTCTCAAAAATCAATTGCTATCTTTATTCTAGAGATGAATGAGGTAATATATGGGCCAAGTAGTGAACTCTCTCAAATTGAAATGCTATAAAATTATTCTAAGAAGGCCATTAGATGATAGGTTTTAGTTATGACCAATGTCAGAGATGCTTTTTCTGCAATCTGAGAAATAAATAACTGTCAAAAATATTAATCTTTAATGACTCAGTTATTTAGGTAAAGTGTATCATGTGTCTTTGCTATGGGGACAAACGTTGAGGTATTTCATAGACTGACTTAAAAATGATGCACATTGTTGAGACCAGCATGACATAAAGGGCATGTAGATTCCTAACCTGTGGGGGAGGTCACAGACACTAAATATGGAATGAGGGAGAGAAAGGAAAGGATGAAAAAAAGATTTTGGAAAAAGTCTTATGATCTCTACATTTTGGGGGCCTTAAGCTTGAACTTTTATTTGCAAGTCAACCCATTATCTTACTAATATTGGTCATGAGCATTACAATGGTTCACATCAAGGTTACAAGTCCTGTGCTAGCAAAGACTAGATAAAACTTTTGATACAGGGTATTCACCCATTATTCTTGTGATCATAGTAATATGGAGTGAGGGATAGAGACAATTCTTTGAAACTGTGATGTTGCATGAGCCTCACTGAGCTCCAAGTAAAATGTCGTATCTCTATTGTCCCTTCTTTGCTGTAAAGTCTGTGTGATATGTTGATTATGAGACTGCTTGTAATGTTGATATGGAGAGCTAGAGTGGGCCCCTTTTGAGAAAGTCAAATTAAGCCTGCTACTGCCTCATGAATTTACCATTGATTCCCAATCATTTCTTTAATTGAAGGTTTCAGTACTGATTGAACTTGTGAATTCCCAATAAGGTCCCAAGTTGCCTTTGCAATGATTTTTTTGCTTTAACTATCCCTTGACCATTGCCATAAGGATCAGCTTTGATCATATTTTTTATCTCAGAGTTGATCTGTGCTGATCTCCCCTTCACACGTGAGAATAGAAGAAAAAATACTGTTATCCTTTCCACATTGTGGGGCTAGGAACTGGAGACTCCCATTTGGAATATCCCCATAAAAGTTTTTTTGCTGTCTCTTTGCATCAAATAAATCTAAATTCTTTTTTTTTTTCTTTTACATGGTATTTATAGTGCCTTATTTTAAATTTCAGGTTAATTTCTTTGTTTCTCAACATTTTCTATATTCTCAGCTGACCTTTATGGGTCATCTGTGACTCCTTCAAAACTCTGAAAAAATTCTCATTTAATTTCTCATGCCAACAGTTTCTATTGAAACTCTGATGAGCAAAGTTGGATTGTGGAATGGATAAGTATATATCTCTCTGATGGAGAGAATCCACATCAGGATTGACACAGATGATGGATACAAACACTTGTAATTTCCCTGAGGTGATTTTTAGAAGTCATTAAAACCCTCCCACACTTCAGGGATAATTTCTCAGAGGGACCTAGAAATCTATAAATGCTCCTTTCATCAGCTGGGAGAAGGAATAATATAATCAAGCCCAAACAGATGTGACATTCCAGGTAAGCAGGTAACACTATTCTTTGTCTTCAGAACAATCCTATAAATGCTAAGAATTTCCCAGACTCACTAGCTTCAGATTTAGGACTATATAATAGATCCCTAAATCTCTACATTTAACAGATGTCAATAGCTACTACATAAGGAAAATTTAAAAAATATATAGATTTTTGAGGAAACAAATGATATAGAATTTATTAAAATAGAAACAGGAAGATGAGTCAGAAAAGCTCATGAAATGTTTCACTCTAAAAATTCCCAGGAATATTTTGGAATGTATGTGGTAAAGTCAGTGGAGGAGAAATTGAACAACTTACAACATAGTGGAGAGGGGATTATACTTTGATTAAAGGAGACCTAGGTTTAACTTAATACCTCAAAAACTCCTGGGGAACATGTTTTGGGGAGCAAAGTGTAAAATATAAGAAAAATATGAGGAGGGTAGGTCATACAGGACTTTTAATGTCCAAGAGAGGATTTTCTATTTGATCTTTTTAAAACAATTAGAATCATTATAATCAATATTGTATTGATTCCAAGGCAGAAGACTGGTAAGTGGTAGGTAAAGGGGGTTAAGTGACTTGTCCAGGGTCACACAGCTTCGAAGTGAACCTAGGATCTCCTGTCTCTAGGCCTGCCTCTCATTCACAGAGGTACCCAGCTGCTCCCTTTTCTATTTGATCTTAAAAGGAGTAGTGAGATAATGGAGCTTATTAAATAAGGAGTGACAAGTTCAAAACTCTTTGGTGGGTGAATGGAAGATAGATTGCATTATGGAGAGATTTGAAAGAAGCAGACTCACCCAAATACTATTGTGTTATTTAGATACTTTGTGATCACGGATTGCTCTAGATCTATGACAGAGTCAAAGGATAGAAGGGGACATATTAAAGAGATATTGCAAAGGTGGACTTGATAGGCAACAGGTATTGTCATGGAAGAATTTGATATTATCTCATTCAGGAGGCTGTCCACTTAAAGAATTATAAAACACTGAGAACCTTTAAAAATAGCAGAATTTATTGAGTGAATGGCCAGGAGGCAGATGTCTCCTTTGGGAAGAAGGGGTCCAGGATTTTTATACCTTAAAGGAACAGAAATTACATTGAGCAGGAAAGGAAGGTGAAGAAAGGGACAAACAAGGAAGATTAGGTGACATTCCCCTGTATGGTGCATTGGTGTCTGTGATAGAAGCACAGGCATAATTTATTCATGATATATTGAATCCCAATCATAAATCATACCTTAGGCTAAGCATTGGACTAAATGTTTACAGATATTTTACCATTTGATGCTAACAACATCCCTGGGAAGTAAGTGCTATTACCTATTTAGTGTATCTGGCATTTACTTAAATGTAATTCCTATTTGAGGCTATCATAACAAAGATCAGTGGAACATGAATTGCATAAGGAATAAGCAAGGAGACTGACCAAGTAGACTATAGGACTCAACTACTTAAATAATCAGGAAAAATCTTCCATTACTTTCTGCTATTGTCATTGGAATATTTGCTGTTTGAGGAGTCATAGTTGCACAACCATTCCTGGCCCTTTAGAGTCAAGGTTTCCATGTAGAGGTGATTGAATGTACCTTTGGTCTGAAGAACACTTGGGCTCAGAAAAAAAAAAAGGCTCACAAACCTGTGAACAATCTCTGACATCTACCACCAATAGAGCATAATCAAGGACCTCTAAGCAGTGGAAAGAGACTAGGAGAGAAGCAAAGGATGTAAAATGCTGAAAGGCATATGAGCAGAAGAGTAGCCCAACTAATTAGAATACAATTATGCCACCAGTAAGATAAGTGGATTCACTGTTTTAGTAGAAGCTGTAGCACTTTAGTGACTGCTCCTTGCTTATCAGCCTGTTGTCTCTTTGCTTATAAATTTGAAAGTAACTGGTCATGCAGGGGAAGGAAAATATCTATAAGAAGGATTCAGGCTGTACACTCTGGAAATGGGAGATATGATTAAGATTCTGATCAAGAAATATGTGATAAGGCAAGCTAAAGAATCAGAAAATGTTAATCAGGAAATGAAGCAGTTTCTAGAAAGAATAAAGGTACAGTCTAGGAAAGGAAGTGAGTAATTTTTGTCACAACGGCTTCGTACTCATGAGCCGCAGGTAGATCTGTGACAAAATTTAACAGCATGACTAATAATATTAGTGACGAAGCCTGGATTTCCCAGAGCAAATTATTTGCTGAGCATATAACTTATATCATCTAATTTCTATGACATCACATGAAAGGGAGATACTTCAGGTGTGAATATCCCATTTCAAAGTTCAGGAAAGTGGGGCCATGTATGGAGGGAGACAAATGATCACTAGGTGCAAGAAGAATGTTATTTGCCTTGACTTCAACTATATAAGCAAAGATGTTAAAAAATTAAATATTTTCAGAGTATACGAATTGCTCATTCAGTCTTAAGAAAGTCCTTAAATCACCTTACTTATGTTCTCCATCTCCAGTGTCCACAAGGGCCTTTATTCTTCTAAAATTCAACAGCTGTCTCTGAAGCCCTTTTGCCACTTTCCCTTTGTACAGACTATTTTCTGCATCTGTAATGTAACCCCTTCCTTTTTCTTCCCCATAGAATATCTGACTTTTTTCAAAGTATGTTTAACTACCATGATCCCAGAAATCATCCTTCTCTTACTCCATTATCTAGTGTTCCCCATCTTCTTAATTTTATCTTTTCTACTTCTTATATTTATTTAATTTTCAGTGAGGATTTTCTGATGTTTTCCAGGAAAAAAATGGAATATAAGATCCTTGAATAAAGTTTATTTCTGTGTATTTTTATCTTAGAACCTGGCATTTTATCTTGTATTTAGTAGATCTTTGGAAATTCATTTGATTAAAAAATAAATTAATGAATTAATACATCTCTTAATTGTGAATCAAATAAACCTTTTTTTATACTAATCCTTCTTGACCTCTAGTCTTTAATTCAATTGATCACCTTTTCTCATTTCACTGTATTCTTATGACACTTCTCTATATTAGTTCTCCTATAGATATGACCACTCCTACTAAGTATCTTTTGCTAGTTCTTTGTCCTTTTCATATCCAAACTTTATCTGTAAATAATTATTGGTATATTTTCTCCCAGTTTAGAATGATCTCATCAAGAATATGGATTATCTTTCACCTCAGAAACTTTGTAGTTGTGTGACCCTGGTTAAGTCACTTAACCCCAATTTCCTAGCCCTTACTGCTTTTCTCACTTGAAAGTGATACTCAATAACAATTCTAACACAAAAGGTAAGGGTCAAGAAAAACTTAGAATCTTTTATGGGGCCCTTTCCAAGTACATGCTGCTACTAATACTTTCTGCTATGATGTTATATTCTATTTACTTTGAATGGACTTTTTGCACATAGTTATGCTATCACTTCTTTGAGGACTATTCTTTTACCTTCATTTTTCCCAAGAGGAGCATAGTGCTATTATAGGAAAATTATAAATATAGGTATAGAATTAAGATAAGGCAGAAAAGATGACACCTTGAAGCAAACCTTGAACTGGAGGTATAAACATTCTACAATGTAATGAAGTCTGAGGTTTGAAGGAAAGGAGAGTTTCTTGGTCAAGCTGAGGGAAGGAGGTTGTTGTGTGGTCCAGCTTTGCTGAGTATCTAAGGAGCTAAGAAGTTGGGTTTACAGAGAAGAAACCATCTATCCACTATCTCAGCCTACATAGAGATAAGGTTCAGTCCAACTGCTGGTGGACAGCAGAATAATCTGCCTTTACTCCCTAGAGCTTTTGTGGACTTAACTAGCTGTGTAAGGATTTTAACGTAGTTCCTGTGTCACCTTGGAGCACCATGAGAATCCCAACTCTCCAGGCCTCTCCAGCTGTCTATAGCTTAGAATATGCAGTTGGGCTATTTCCTCGTATTAGAAAACCCTTCTTACCCACTTTCCTTATTTAACAACAATGAACCTATTTATTAATACTTGAGACTCCTCTAAGCCATCAAGATCCCACTACTTGGAGTTACTCAACCTCATTGGCATCCCTGGCTGATAGGTGGTCAGTTTAACTGACAAACTGCCATTCCCCAGTCATCACATCCATGTTTGGTTATTCTGTGTTTACCTGTCATTCTTTCCCCTTGTGAGGTGTGGGAGTGTTCCCAGTTTGTCTCATTTCCTTACTGGCACCTAGTTATTTCCCAATCTACTTATTTCTTTTCTTCAGTGTCTGGCCCATAGCAAGTAGTTAATAAGTAAATGCTTGTTGTATGAGATTATCTCCCTGTAGCCATTCTCTTACCCTGTATCTGTATTCTAGCTGTGGATATATATTTCCTAAACTCTCACAATAGAGAGTTCATAATTCTTAGTTCAGAGTGTGGGAAGAGACCAATGGCCCTTAGACTACAGGACATTCAAACCCATAGATGAACAGATAGAGAGCAAATGCTTAAGGATCCTTAAGTATTAAAAAAATAAGATGTTAGGAAACCCTTTTGGGCAAAGATCTGGTTTCATTAAGACAGAGTAATCTCATGGCTAGTGATCTGTAAGTTTCCTCCCAGTTCAAAATCTGAGACCCAGACCATTGACAATCATAGATTTTTAAAGGCATAAAGGAATTTACAGAGTGGGAGTTGAAGACTTAAAAGGGTCACTCTTGAAATGAGCAGTAGTGACCCACTTCCAAACATGGCAGCTCTTTTCTGGATCTGCCAGATCCAGAAGAAACCAAGAATTTCTGAGAAGCTGTACACAGACTCTATAAACTTTGGGTTAATTTCTAGTCCTATTAGCCTGTTACATAAATTAGTCTGATGTGAAAGACCTTATAAAATAGATTCACATATCAGTAACTCACTTGTGAATAGTATGGTAACACACTTAAAGTTACTCTAACAATACCCACCCTTGAAATTATAACTCAGGCATTTTCCTTGGATGACATTTTTAATCTCGTTACATTAACAAATTTTTGCCTAGAAATAAAATCTTACTACAAATTACACTGTTACAATTTCCAACTATTAATTTTAAAATCATATCCCAAACATTGATTAAGCTATTAATGATTAATTTTCTGGTTACACTATTATTTTATAAAAGGTTTGTTGATACATTTTGTTTTTATATTACATATATTTACATATTTACTCCCATTTAATGAGATCACTTGTAAGAAAGCAAAAGAAGGAAAACTAATAATATAGGGACCTTTTCTGAAAGGGCATGAAATGTTTTTCATGTGAAGCATCCCCTCCAACCTCTCTATTTTTTAAATGATCAGAAAGCCATTTTATCTCCTTCTAATCCCTCATCCCATTCCAAAAAAGAAAAAGAAAAGAATCAAAAGGAAAAGGAAAAGAAAAACAAATATTTTATAATAAATGTGCATCATATTTAAGCTGAATTAACTCTTTCAATGGTAGTACCTCATCACTGGTCCTGTAGAATCATGAATGGTCATATTCATCAGAATTCTTATAATATTCAAAGCATGGTGTTTTATTCAGTGCTGTAGACTATTCTTGTTTTTTAATTACATCTATTGGGGGATTGTGTAGATTCTTCTCTGTGTGTAATATTGATTAAACATTTAGAATCAGATAAATCTACAGAAATCATCACTGATTTCAAAGGCAACATCTTGGCAGCAACTTCCCAATGATAATGAATCATTTTAAAATAAAGTTCTTCTAACCCTCTGGATTTTAAAAATCCTTACAAGGATTGAGAAACCTATAAAATCTGTACCTAGCACTTAGTTATAAGAATTGTTTGGGCAATCAGCCTTAGTGGCTATTTCCCAGTTAAGCAAATGCCAGTATTCTTCTTGATCACCTCAGTCCTATACTTCATCTCTGGGATTTCCCCAAGGACCACTAGCTTCAAGATAATGACTGCTTGTTTCAGATATGACAGATAGAAGTGAGATAGCTCAATTTTTAAAGATCAGACAATATAGCAGTTGTTTAAATATCATAAATGTTACAGAAACCAGGAGAAAAACACAAGTCCTATTCCCATCATGTGAATATAACAATATAATTCAGAAGAAATCAGTTTTAAAAAACACAGTACTACCTCCCATTTTCATATGTTAAGATTCCAAATAATGGGATTCCTTGGTATCCTTTCCTCCTTTAGTCCTAAATCTCATCATAAATTCCTGACTTCAATGAAACTATTCCTTTAGAGGTCACGAAAGAGTTCTTTATTGCTTTAATGTACTGATACTTTTCTTAGTCTTATCCTGCTTTTCTTCTCTTTGTAGTCTTTGGCACAATTGATCATCCTCCCTCTCAGATATTCTCTGCTCTCTATGATTTGGGTAACAAAGTTCTTTCTTATCTTTTTTTTCCTTTTGGTCTTTGTCATGGGCTTATTCTTCTTAGACTCCTTTAAAGAATTATCTCCCATATTCTAACCTCCTTATAAGTTCACCTGACCTATTCAAACTCCTTTTCTATTGTTCTGATTTGGTGATCTTGTCAGTTCCATTTGTTGCATCTATAATCTCTAAAGTCTACTTTTCCTACTTCATTTGGGCGATGCATAGGCATCTTATACTCAACATGTCAAGAACATAGTTGATCTTTCCCCCTAAACATATTCCTCTGATTGCCACTGAGAACACCGTAACTTCCAAAATTAAAATTCATTTTCATCAATCCATATATCCAATTAGTTGCCAAGTCTTATTGAAGAGATTATGTTTTCTCAATCATTTTCTGCAACTAACTGAATCTAATCCTTTTTCTCCTTTTACTCGGATATCCTAGTAATTGATTAACCAGCATCTAAATTTAGGTAATCACCACTGATATTAAGATATTATATTTATATTTAAAGTGCTTTATTCAGACAAGTATTGGAAGTCATCCAAAGTATTATGGGAAGTAATTTTTAAAAAACTATCACATATTACTCTATGTCATTCACACTATGTTCTTGACCAATTATCTTACTTAGCAGTTTTCATCACTTGTCAGAGTTCATTTTTCATCCACTAAAAGTTCTCCCTATTCACTTCTATATGTTTGAAATATTAGTTACCTTCAAGGATCAATTAAATTACAGAATCCTTAATTCAAGTCTAATATGATTAGTTGTTTCTTTTATAATTATATTCTACTATAGTCCTAATGTTCTGAAACAAATGAACAAATTCTTTTGACCCTTTCGACCTTTAATTTTTTCCATGTATTAATTTTTTTCAATATTTTCTGATTATGTGTAAATATTTTAATATTAAAATTTTAAAACTTTGTGTTCCAAATTCTCTTCTGCTTTCCCACCTTTTCCTCCAAATGAGGTGAGAATTTTGATTTTGATTAGCCATATAAAGTCATGCAAAATATATTTCCATATCTGTCATACAAATAAAAACATACACACATAATCCAGAAAAATAGAGAGAGTAAAACATATTCTTCATTTTATATTCAAAGTTATCAGTTTTATCTCTATAGATAGCATTTTTCATCATGGGTCTTTTGGAATTGTCTTTGATCATTGTCTTTATCAGAGAAGCTAAGTCTTTCATAGTTGACAATCCTTAAAATATTGCTGTTTTGTGTAGAATATTCTCGTGCTTCTACTCACTTTACTTTGCTTGAGTTCATATATAAGTCTTCCCAGGCTTTTCTGAAAACATTCTTTTCATCATTTCTTTCTTTTCTCTTTTTTCCTTCTTATTGCCATTTATTGTAGCACAAAAGTATTTTTTAACTCTAGCTGAATTATAGGTTTTTTTTCTTTCTTTTTTTCTCCAGCTCTTTACCTTACTCCTTGTGTGCCTACTTGCTTTAAATGAGTTTCTTATAGATAGCATATGTGTGATTCTGACTTTTAATCCACTGTGCTATCCTTTTATATTTTATGGGTGAGTTCAGCCCTTTTGCATTCAGAATCATGACTATTAACTGTTTCCTCTTGTTTATCTTTATCTTCCTTTCCTTTCAGGCTTTTCCTATCCTCTATTCTTTTGTCTACCAACCCGGTCCAGTTCTCCTTTGCTTTTGTCTGTCCCTTACCTATTTTTTGTTGTTGTTTGATCTCATCTTCTTACTTCCTTATTGAATAAGATAGATTTCTATGCCTGAATGTGGATGTTATTCTCAATTTATACTAATTTCAATGAGATTAAGATTCAAGCATTGCCTGTTATCCTCTCATTTTCACTTCTATTATATAATTTTATGCCTCTTCATCTGAAACAATTTACTCCCAACTCTCTCTCTTTTTCTTTTTTTCACAATATATTACTTTTTCATATCTCATGATTAAAAAATAATTGCCTATTACATTCAATTTGCTTCCTGGTTTCTGTCTATATGCGCTTCTATATATTGTCCTAATAGTGGTAAAGTTCTAGAGTATCTTCAGTACTTTAAACATCTTAAGTACTTTAGGTATCTTAGATGCTTCATTTATCACAGATATTTTAAGCATCTTAATTATCACCTTCTTAGTAATATAATCATTTTAACACTATTGTTTTTGAAGAGTATCTTAAAGTATCTTCAATATTTAAGAATCGTAGTTATCATTTCCCCATGCAAAATATATAATCAATTTAACCTCTTATTTCCCTTGATTTAAACATATTAAGTCTTTTAGGTATCTCTTGTAATAGAGAAATCTTAAATATATTAGTGCCACTTTTTAGTGAAGGGATCTGATTAGTTTAATCCCACTGATCCCTGGAGTTTTGTTGTTTTGTTTGTTTATTTGCTTGCCTGCTTTACTTTTTCTGATTGTTTTTAACATCAGACTGAATTATTGAATGTTTTTTTAGCTCTGCCTGTTTTTTCAGGAATATCTGAAATTCCTCTATTTTATTAATTCTCCATTTTTCCCATAGAGTAGTATACTGAGTTTATGGAGTAGGTGATTTATGGTTATAGGCCTAGATCCCTCACCTTTCAGTATATCATAACCCATTGTTGCTAATATATTAATGTAGAAACTTCTAGATTCTGTGTAAGCATGATTATGATTTCACATTTTTTTTTAATTTTAGGTAATTTTTTTTCAATTTCTATTTTCTCTTCTTATTCAGGAACATTAATTCAGTTTTCCCTGATAATGTATTTCAATATGGTATCCAGTTCTTTCTTTGATGATGGGTTTCAGGCAATCTAATGATTCTTAAATTATCTCTTCTGGATCTTTTTTCCAAGTCACTTGTTTATTTTTCCAGTGAGAAATTTCAACTTTTCTTCTATTTGTTTATTCCTTTAAAAATTTTGTTATTGTTTCCTGCTATCTCATGAAGCTACTAGCTTCAATTTGTCCAGGTCTATTTTTTAGGCATGCATTTTCTTCTTTGAGGTTTTGTACTTTTTTAGAAAGTGATTATCGTGTTTCAGATATTGCACTCCCTTTCTTAGGAAACTGTTTTCTTCAGCAAATTTTTGTGCTAAGGTGTTATTTTTTCTTATTATTTTATTTCATAGTGCTTTCTCTAAGTTTTTTTGTATATATTTTGTGTCTCCATCCTTTTTGGATCTCTTCCAAGGGTTTATTTTGTACTTGATATCCTTTTACATTTTCCTTTGACGTTTTACTCATTTTAATTTTTTATTGCTGTCTTCTGAAACTATATTTTAATCATCTATCTTTCTGAGATATTTTAGCATCAAGATTTCTCTGTCTTTTGTTTATTTTGAGGCTACTTTTCCATTTATTTTGTCTTTATGCTGAAGTTTACCTCTGTTTTTCATGTGGAGATAATACTCTCCAAGACTTGTACTTTGCCTGGGATTTTTTTAGGTTTCTCAGCCCCAGATTGAGCACTTTACAGATTTGTCCTTAATGGTTTTCTGTGTGGAAGGCTGCAGTTCTTCAATTCAAATGTTTGGAGTTCGATTTTCACAATTCCACTGAGGCTGGACTTCATTAAGCTGACTATTTCCCACTCCTTCCTGTTCTGGATAAGTCTTTATCTCTGTTCCAGTTGGATTATGTAGGGCTCCTTTCCTTCCACTGTTCCTTGTTCTTTATTGCATTTATTTTTGCTTTTACCCTGCTCAGACTTTACCAAACCAGCTGTTCTCTTTCTCCTTTGTTTTTTAGCTATACTATATCTGAGTTCCACTGAATCTTGGTTAGTGCTCTCTCTTTAAACTCCATTGAGATGAGTCCTTCTTCCTGTGTCTCCATGTTGTTCTGGGCTGGAGCACTCTTTCACCCCTTCTTGGATTCTGTTGCTCTAATATTCTTTTTGAGGAGGTTTTATTTTTTCTATTGTCATTTTATTGTCATTTGGAAATTATTTAGAAAAGCTCCAGAATAAAAGCACCTATAATCCTTCATACTATTCTTATATTCAACCAGAAAAAAACTTCAGTCAGTGAGTAAGTGATCAGTAATATATATGAGTCCATAGACCTTCAGGTTGTATGCTGAACAATTGGGATTTTCATTAAAAATAAACTTCAGGAGGCAGATAAGTGTCTCAGTAGATTGAGAGTCAGGCCAATTGATGAGAAATCCTGTGTTCAGATTTCACCTTAGAGACTTTATAGCCTAGCCCTAACTACTTTCCTGCCTTGGAACCAATACACATTATTGTGTATTGTAAAAAATGGAAGGTAAGGGTTTAAAAAAATAAATTAAAAACAAGTTTCATTAACACAATTTCATGTCTTATTAATGAAATGTTTTTATTATAATTTCCACAGAGATAAAATGACACATATATAATCATTTGTAAAATGTAAAGTGTTATTTAAATGATATCCAATTTATTATTAATAATAATAAAGTGTAGCTTTATAATTAAGGAAGTATCCTTCCTTTTTTTTTTCTTCAGGATATTTTCTGTATCTGAAAGAAATGGAAGGAGGAAATGAAACTTCACTGACCAAAATTACTGAATTTATTTTCATGGGTGTTACAGATAGCCCAGAACTACAAGTTCCTCTGTTTCTGGTTTTCCTTCTCATCTACACTGTCACAGTGGTGGCAAACCTTGGCATGGTCATCCTAACTAAGATTGATTCTCACCTGCAAACACCCATGTATTTTTTTCTCAGGCACCTGGCACTCATTGATCTTGGTTACTCCACAGCCATTGGACCAAAAATGTTGGTCAATTTTGTAGTGGAGAAAAATATAATTTCCTACACTGGTTGTGCAATACAATTGTTTGTCTTTGTGACACTAATCATCAGTGAACTTTTTGTGCTGTCAGCCATGGCCTATGACCGTTATGTGGCTATTTGTAAGCCTCTGCTCTACACAATCATCATGTCAGACAAAGTATGCTGGGTTCTCGTGGCTATCCCCTATACCTATAGCATCTTTGTTTCCCTAACGATTGCTATTAAGATTTTTAATTCATATTTTTGTGGATCTAATGTAATTAGACATTTCTACTGTGATAATCTCCCACTCTTGTCCATGATTTGTTCTAATACCAGTGACATAGAATTAATAATTTTGTCCCTTTCTGCTCTTAATCTTTTCTCCTCTCTTCTGGTTGTCCTTGTTTCATATGTGTTTATTCTCGTGGCCATCCTCAAAATTAACTCTGCTGAGGGAAGGCTCAAAGCCTTCTCTACCTGTGGTTCTCACCTCACAGTTTTAGTTGTATTCTATGGGACTCTCACCTTCATGTACTTGCAACCCAAATCTAGTCACTCCTTTGACACAGACAAGATGGCTTCAGTGTTTTATACCTTAGTGATTCCCATGCTCAACCCTTTGATTTACAGCTTGAGAAACAAAGAAGTGAAAGCTGCCTTACAAAGAACCCTGAAAAATAGACAAAAAATTTTTATTTGATGTTCAATAAGCCAAATGTTTTTAATTGGTCATGAAAAGTTTTAAAACATTTTCCTTTTTTTCTTACTTAACGTAAGTTCAATTCTTATTTCCTTTATTGAAAGCCTCATTCAACTGCTACCCTAGATTCCCTTCAGCCAAAGAGAACATAATTGCTCTCATCTATAGTTTCTGAGTTTGGGATAGATGTCAGGACATCATCTTTTTAAGGGACTTAGGGAAACATCTTTGCTCCTTCATACCTATTCCAGTAAAACAGTGAAGTCCCAACAAATCTAAATGATGATTTAGAAATTAAACTAGAAAATGCAATAACTTCTTCCACCCATGAACAACATTAAAAAGTCAAGCAGAAGTCTTTAACCTAGTGATCTCCAGTTCAGTCAGTCAGAGGCAGAACATATAAAGCCAGGGAGATAATGTTCAAAGGCCAGGAAAAAAAAAGTTTCTCTGAGAAATCTCTCAGAAAGTAAGAATGCAAGATGCATTTGAAGTCCTATGGAATTGAAACTGGCATCCAGTTGCAATATCAACCAATATGGTGTCACAATAATCTGATACTGACATCCAAGACCAGGGACTCTAACATTCACTTGGTTCTGACATACACAGAGAGGCCTGAAGATCTGGATCTCTAAACCAATAGCACCTGGAATTTAGAGGTAATATCAAGAACCCAGAGGACTTCTCAACCAAAATTGAAGTAGCAGAAGATTGGACCTTACACAAAGCACCAGGGAAGCAATTGACACTGGAAAGATGAATATTTTTAAACATATATATAAAAAACTCAACTGCGGTAGAGACTGGGGGAAATGAATTTTTCACAAAGACTAAAAATACCTAGAAAAATGAACTGAGGCTAAAAATGAAATAAAATTCTTTGGAAGAAAAATTAGGAAAATGGCTAATTTAGAAAAGTAGGTGATAAACTGTATCCCAAAAAATAGATTCCATGAAAACAGTCAGAAATCAGTAATTATATGAGGCAGCAGAAAATAATTAGAACAAAATCAATAATGTGAAATAGAATTAAAAAAATAATTTGTAATAAAAAAAACTGACCAGAAAAAATTAATTTAAGAATCATATCTTTTAGGGAATCTAATGATTCATAAATTAGATCTCCTTAATACTATGTTTTATTAAATTAAAATGAAAACTGAACATATAATTTAAAATAGCGGGGCAAAGTAAATATTAACTTCACTCTCCTGATACTTCCTAAAAGGAGCATTGAGAAGAAAAGTATAAGGAATATCACAAAGAAAATCCAGGACTTTCCTGTTGAAGGAAAAATACTTCAAGTATGCAGAAAGAAGTAATCCCTCAAAAATACACTCAACAAATTCCCTTTAAAAAAAGAGACCTTGGAATACAATATTCTGAAAGACAAATATATGTGTTTACGGCCTACAACAGTTTACCTGGAAAATTAACTTAATCCTATTCAGAGGGAATTAAACATTTAGTGTAAAAAAATTTTAAAAGATTCCTTATGAAAAGACCAGAACTGAGTAGGAAATTTAAATAAAAATATATGAATGAATTCAATGACAAGTATTTATTTTAGTTGATTGAATTTTTCTCCAAATTACAGATACAATTATTAATATTCACATTCTAACATTTTTCAATCCATGTTCTTTTCTTCTCCCACTTCTCCACCTTCCCCAATAGGTTGTACATGTATTATCAAACAAAACGTATCTCTATGTTTGTCAAATTGTGAAACATATATTGCTTATGCTAGAGAAAAACTCATGGAGGAAATAAAGTTAAGAATGTTATATATCAATCTTCATTTAGACTCTGTCTGGTCTTTTTATGGTAGTGGATAGTATTTTTTTAAAATCATAAGTCCCTTAGAATTTTCTTAGATCCTTGCATTACTGATACTAGTTAATTTATATTCAGTTTATTATCATACTGTATTGCTATTACTATTATTAAAATAAAAGCTTGATAAATGTCAGTTGATCTTTCTGCAAATGTGTATTTCCAAATTCTCTGATTGAACTAAACATTGTTATGCAAATGGATATTGGGGGTTACCAAAATTAGAGTCTATGTATCTCACTTTCAGAACGATATGATTATTAAAGTGTTGGCACATTCTTCACAGTAATTGATGCTCTCAAATATGGCTTTGGAAACCACTTTAAAAAGAGCCAATTACAAAATTTGGACATTGATGCATTCTGGTGGAGTTGTGAATTGATCCAACCATTCTGGATGGCAATTTTGAACTATGTCCAAAGAGTGCTAAAAGATTGCGTGCCCTTTGATCCAACAATACCACTGCTAGGTTTATACCCCAAAGAGATCATAGGGAAAAAAGCTTGTACAAAAATATTCATAGCTGTGTTCTTTGTGGTGGCAAAAAACTGGAAAACAAGGGTATGCCCTTCAATTGGAGAATGGCTGAACAAATTATGGTATATGTTGTTGATGGAATACTATTGTGCTCAAAGGAATAATGAACTGGATGAATTCCATGTGAACTGAAATGACCTCCAGGAATTGAGGCAGAGTGAAAAAGCAGAACCAGGAGAATATTATACACAGAGTCTGATATACTGTGGTAAAACTGAATGTAATGGACATCTCTACTAGCAACAATGCAATGATCCAGGACAACTTTGAGGGACTTATGAGAAAGAAGGGTATTCACATTCAGAGGAAAAACTATGGCTGTAGAAACACAGAAGAAAAACAACTGCCTGATAACATGGATTGATGGGGATATGACTGGGTATATTGATTCTAAACAAGCACCCTAGTGCAAATATCAATAATACGGAAATAGGTCTTGATCAATGGCACATGTAAAACCCATTGGAATTGTGTATTGGCTATAGGAGGGGGTGAGGGGAGGGGAGGGATAGAACATGAATCCTGTAACCATGGAAAAGTATTCTAAATTAATTAAATTAAAATTTCAAAAATTAAAATTAAAAAAAAACAGGAAGAAAGAAATAGAGCCAGTTATCTATGTACAAGATCAGACAGTAATATTTTTATATATAAAAGGGTTGACTTACTCAAACTATCTTTCCAATCTTTAGGACTAATGTTTAGATGAACTAGTACCATTAACTTTCCTGGGTCTGTCATTATGATACTGGGCTGACTATGTTGTTTTTCATTTTCATAGAACCATGACACTGAAGATGTGAACTCAGATATGAGGTCTATATCTTGTTTGATCAATGGTTTTAATAGAAAAACTTTAACATGTCTAGGGTATTCTCTTATTTCTTTTAAATGCCTAACCCAATTAGATTCTATTCCATACCAGAGATATTCTCATATTATTCAAGGTTTTTTAATCTAATGCACAATGTATATATAACTACCTATCCATTGTGTTATTGGAAGTTTTGGGGTCCTTGAACTGCATTTATCATGAGCCCATTGGCTTACTGTCATTACATGATGATGTAGACAGAAGGGCAAAATTGAGTGGCTGGCATTCTTCTTCCTCTTTGTGCTCTTTGCTCTTTATCCACCATGGAGGTGGCAGGCAAAGGTGGGCTGCTTAAACAGCTTAAGCTAGCATGACACATGGCTTCATTTTCTATCGGCTACTAATAAATCTTTTAAAACCCATAATAATTTTAAAGTTCTCCTTTTATATTAATTTTATTTCTTACACCATATTTAGTAGTTCTGGGGCAAGGACTGAAATGTTAAATGTATTCATTAATTTTAGATTAATGTCATTCCATCATTATAAAAAAGTCAAGACAATATGGAGTCTATATAGATTGAGGAAAAATTTCTGACTTGATAGTATGTACAACACCTAAATAATAAGATAGATTTTTCCAAACCTGCTAGTTTTGGTAAATTACAACCATATCTAGGAACTCAATGACTCCTTAAAAAATATAATACTTGAGTTTTTTGTAAAGAACACTCAGACTCTTCATAGATGACACCTCATCTCCTCAAAATCTTATAGATATTTAATGACTGGTGCTTTACTGTGGAGAAATTCAGGAAGAAATTTTGGGAACAAATGGGAGTTTGAAAATTATAGTTTATATAGGAGGACATGTTCAATGTTGAAAAGAGATGCAAAATAATATTATTCTAATGTTGGAACTGAAGCATATGAAAGGATCAATTATCTGGGATGTAAGAGATACAGCAGCCAGGATACTGTGCTAGCATGCTTTTCTGGAACTGAGTCTGATATGGGAACTCAAGACTTGGAATAATAAGAATGGTGCAGTACCAAAATTTGAGATTCATCTGTGATTTTTTGGCAGAAGGACAAAGGAGATAATATACACAGAAATTTTTATTAGAGACCAGAGGGGCCAATATCATCCCTGGGATGAGATACAGCACAGAGTTGATAGTGAGTCATCTTTGGTCAGTTTCTAATTAAGAAGGTATAATAGGCATCACTCAAACACACGTCTATGACAAATTAGAATATGAAACAAAATTATCAAGAATAAAATTAAAGATGTAAGTTAGAAGAGAAGAAATTAAAATTTTAAATTAAAGTTCAATGGTAAATATGGACAGAAGAAATTAATACTTATAAAATATCTTTAAATTCACTAAAATGGATAAAACTTAATACAAACAATTAATCCATTTTCAATCAAATATAGACACCAGTAAAAGTTTGTATGAGAGAAAAAATTACTAGCCTTTGTGTCTCTTTTTTTTTTCCAATATAGGTATCAGTATTGTCCTGCAATCAAGCTAGGTTTAGAGGATCATGGCATATTTCAGGAAGTAAACATCAGTCATGTAGATATAGCTATAACATAGGCCTCATTTTATTGCAGAGTTGATTATAGTCTTTAATGTTTGTATCTTTACTTGTGACTTGAGAGTGGTGAACAGGAGGATCTCCCAATCCCCTGAGAATATTATCAGCAGTACAAAGGAGGAGAAGAGTATCTAGTGTATAAATGATTCATCAGTTTTCTAGATTCAAAGTCATGAAGATCATTCACTACTGATTAATGAATAAAAATAAAATCATTAAAATAATACATAAACTATAATAACGAAGAACTGAATTTGAAACCCCACTGTTTCAAATAAAGCAGATGAAGTTAATTACTTGGTGATGAATTCCTTTTATGAAAAAAAAACTGGCAAAATTACAAAGTAGTTTGGTAGAAATAAGGTGAAGACTAGGGTGTTATATAGGGGCATTTAGATGACATAATGGATAAAGCATGAGATTTGCTGCCACAAAGACCTGAATTCAAATAAATCTTCAAATACTTACTAGCAGTGCCTCCAGGAACAAGTCATCCTCTTCCTCAGTTTCCTCATGTGTAAAATATAGATAATTATAACACCTACCTCCTAGGATTGTTGTAAGATTAAATCAGAAAATATTTGTAAAGAGTTTATCGCAGTGCCTATTAGAAAATGCCCTATTCACAATTTTACACATCATTATCATATTATGTGAAAATTTAACACTAGCTTGTAGACCTTTTTTTTTGGTACCCTAAGATCAGCGTTGGATGTTAAAGGGGAGGTTAGACTCTAAATTGGATTGGATTGGATTGATCTTAATTGGTTTATGCTATAACCTGCCTTACCCTCTGATTGAATCAAGACAGTTGGGGAGGAGACATGCAAAGGGATGATGGATGTCTCCTGACTGAATTCTGGAAGATCTGTCTCTAGTTCAGAGTGAGATTGGAGGCCATCAATCAGAGGGACTTGGCAAAAGGGATATCACTCATATAAATTTGGGTCCAGATGGGAAATTGGGTTTTTTTTGGCTAGGAACTGATGGTGATAAAGTTTTTGTGGACATAGCTCCTGAGCTAAGAGAAGAGTTGAGAAAGGAATGGCCAGACACATGTAGTCAGAAGCCTTTTTCTTTCTCTGACTAGTTTTTAAAATTATTTAAGAAAGGTGTATTTTAGATTAAATTCATATAAAATCTCCAAAACATTTTAATATTAACAGTTCTGTTCCATAGGAAATGCAAAATGGTTTTTGAGCCTAAATATAAAAAGTCATATCATTATACACAAACAGAAGAAAACAAGATCAGTTACTTACAACAAGTAAATCTGTCAACCAAGTAATTGATAACAAGTAAACATCTTGTCATATATACTGTGACAGGCACTTGGCATACAAAGGCAAGAATGAGAAAAATAAAGAAATACAGAAAGGAATGAGTATAGATCATTCAGTGCAGGTGTTCATGTGTGCCACAGCTAGGACTTGAGAATGGAACAGCATGATTCAAAGGCCAGTCTTCCATTCATTATATAATAGTCATTATATAACTGTCTTTTGATCCCAATCATAGGTGCCAAATAACTGGGTTGGAGAAAGGATAATATTTTTCTGTGCAAACTACAAGTCCCTTAACTAGGATTCAACAAAGATGGGCACACTAGACACTCCCAGTGAATGTGTATGGATGGTAATGACATTACTAGACTGAATACCTGATGGTGTTACAAGACTGATCACTGATCACTTTGAAAAGTTTGCATTTTGTATTAATAAAATTCTTTCATGGGCACAGTGGATATACTTTGAAACAATTTGTGGTTATTGATAAGGTAAATGATTTGAAAATTGGAAAATAAATGATTCTTACTATTGAAAGGGCCAGCGATCTGCATTTTGTTATCTTTATGGGAAACTATTGGGCATCTGTCTTTTGGTGAGTGTTAATTCACTGGTAAGACTTACAAGGAGGAAGAGTGTTGTTAAATAAAGTTCTATGCAGAATTGCAGACCATGTTTGGCAACCATTCTGATTATTATAAATATGTAAAGCTTTCTAATATCGTAAGTCAAAACATACAATTACTGTTGCTATTATGAGTTTTTTAATCAGCCCTCAGGGAAATGATGCTTCAATGCATATGGGAACATTTATCTGGAAATAAGCTTTATTTTTAGCAGAATAGAAAGGTTTACTATTCTTATTTGAAATATTATTTCTTAAAAATAATTACTCAGAATCAATGTGAAATGTAAGTAAACTCCACCAAACTTCTGTTATAATTATTATCATTTGAGGGAAAAAAAATCAAAACTTAGAATGAAACTAATGCTCTTACAGGACTTTTTTTTTGTTTTTAATTTCTCTTCCCTCCCATTTTTTTCTCTCCCCTTTAATGTATGTCCTCTTTTGCTTAACAAATTCTTCAAATTCAATATTTCTCAATGGCCCTTTATTAAGCAACTGATATGTACCAGTCTAAATTTTATTAGTTCTTTTATAAAACCCATGACATATTACATTCATAATCCACAAAAAATCTCCAGGGTTTTTTGTTTGTTTATTTTACAAAAGAATACCTAAAATAAATCTTTCCTATACTGTTGTGAAGCTTAAAACAATGAAATATTTTACTTTGCATTTGTCTCACTTAGATTTCTTCATATTTTTCATTTCTTCATAATGTATATCAGATTTAAAAATAAGTTCTTGGCTTCTATGGAAAAAGTGGCCTACAGACAAGACCACCTCAAAGGATTTACTCACTGACTAAGAAACTGAATGTTTAATACATATAATTTTTATTTTGTTTTGAATTTTCACTTGCTGGAAATTCTTCCAGTTTCTTCCAATTTCCATCCCAAAAACATGTGATTCTACATTTGTCCATGTGATAGGCTCTTTTATGGTTTTCTTAAGTCAAAAAAATCTTTCAATAATTATTTAATAAGAAACTGCTATGGCACCAAATTTCAGTTAAGTATCACAAAAGAGAATCTCCTTCCTTAAGATGATAACTGTTTGCTGGGTTTATACCCCAAAGATATAATAAGGAAGAAGTCTCATACAAAAATATTTATAGCCACACTCTTTGTAGTGGCAAAAAATTGGAAAATGAGAGGATGTCCTTTGATTAGGGAATGCCTAAACAAAATGTGGTATCTGTTGGTGATGGAATACTGTTGTGCTAAAAAGAATAATGAACTAGAGGAATTCCATGCGAATTGGAACGACCTTCAGGAATTGATGCAGAGTGAAAGGAGCAGAACCAGGAGAACATACACAGAGACAGATACACTGTGGCACACTCAAAAGTAATGGACTTCTCTACTAGCAGCCATGACATTTCTGAGGGACCTAGGAGAAAGAATGCTATCCACACCCAGAGAAAGAACTGTGGGAGCAGAAACACGGAAGAAAAGCAACTGCTTGATCACATGGGTCAATTGTGATTGGGGATGTAGACTCTAAATGATTGCCCTAGTGTAAATATCAATAATATGGAAATAGGTCTTGATCAATGATGCATGTAAAACCCAGTGAAATTGCATGTTGGCTATGAGAGAGGGATAGAAGTTGAGGGTAAGAACATTAATCATGTAACCATGGAAAAATTATCTTAATCAATAAAAAAATGATGACAGTGTTAACTGTGAAGACATGGAAATACATGTAGAAATAACTGTATACGTATATTAGGAAATAATTATCAAAGGTAAAGTACTTGAATTAAGCAATATTAAGGAAAGTTTCCAATTAAAGGTACTTAATACTTAATACTTAATACAATGTCAGGAAGTTCTTAAGGTAGAGAGAGAAGAAAGATTATTTTAGACATAAGATAACTGGTGAGAGAAATTCCCAGAACTGAGAAATGGAGTGTCTTATTTTGGGGACAGTCAGTGTTTCAGAACCATTGTGATGAAGGATGGCAGGGAATACAGTTTAAGAAGACTGGAAAGGAAGAAGCAGATTAGGCTCTAAAGATCTTCATAATCACTAGATTTAAAGTGTTCTGATAAAAGGAAACTAGTTCCTGAAGTACATATTGAGATATCAAAATCAATTAGGATGAATTAATAAAAAAAACCATTTTAAGTATACCATCGTATCATCTGCAAAGAGTGATAGCTTAGTCTCCTCCTTGCCTATTTTGATACCTTCAATTTCTTTTTCTTCTCTAATTGCAACTGCTAGTGTTTCTAGTACTATGTTGAATAATAGAGGTGATAATGGGCATCCTTGTTTTACTCCTGATCTTATTGGGAAGGCACAACTTACTTATTGTCATTTTCATCTTTCATCTTTCTTAATCTTACTTTCTAGAATTATTTGTGGATATATTTAATCTCTGTGGCAGTAGTTATGGCTACAGAAAATGCTAAAGAAAATGGCAGGTTATATTTCCAAAAGGGGCTATTTCTTGAGACAATAGTAGAAAGCAGTGCTCTGAAATATAACTAGTTCTCAGAGGTTACTGCTACTCTCCTCACTCTTTTGCATACCTATCCATTGTTGGAAAGTGGTTATATATGGGCACTCATATGTTCATATGGTGAGAAATGTCAGATCATTCTCCTCAGTAACTGATGCCCTCAAATATGATTTAAGTGACTTGAAAGTCTTGAAAAGGGGCTAGTTGTCTAGTTGCCAGATAAAATAACAGCCAAGAAAAAGCACTGCCTCAGTCAATCTATCCTTCCAATCTTTAGAACCACTACTTACATAGCCTACCACCAATCACAAATACAAATCTGTCTATGGTACTGGAATAAATATATTTTCTCCTTTCCTCTCTGAGCCACGCCAGTGAAAATGTGAAATCAGATATAAGGGTAATCATGGTGTGTATGTTTTTGCAATATGTGGAGGCTGTTTTCTTGAAGACAGACCACTGCAATAGCCAGACCATTGTTTGCTAGAAATTATGTTCCTCTCCTGGGGGAACTCCAAAGAAATACATAGGAACCCATTTTACCAGTCCAGTTGTCTCTCAGCTTCTGGCTGCTTAGCCAATACTTTATCACCTACATAATGCTTACCATCCCCAGTCATCAGATTGGGTAGAGCATATTATTGAGATTATTAAAGTTTAGATTGCCAAATTTACCTATCATTTGAGTTTGGCTTGGACCATATTATTTCCCCCATTTCTTCCAAACTTGTGGACAACCCCTTTTGCAAGTTTTTCCTTTCATCCTTTTAGATTATCTCTGAGAACCCAATGTCTCTCCTTTTGCAACATGGTGACCCTCTCAATCAAATTTTCCCTCTGTTTTACTGCAAGAGAATCACTCAAAATCTTTGTAACTATGATCTTCGTGTTTCTCAGTCATTGTTAGGAATCCATCCTGAAACTATTCTATTTCTTACCTAGGGCCCAGATACCATGTTAATTGGAAAATACACTTGTACAGACATGGGCTGAGTATCTCACTCCATTTTTTGTTTAGTAATTTTTTTTACTCCATTGATTTGTTTTATATATATTCTTCTTGCTTCTTGCTATCTTCTCCATTGCATCTCTTTTAGCTCATATCCCAATGGCCACATTGGATACTGAACATTTTGTTAATGGTTTTATTCCTTTTGTTGGTTATCTCTTTCTTGCTAACCAACTTGAGCTTAAGGTCCTATTCATCCTCTTTCATTTCCTTTTTGTTCTTTGTCATTTTAGCTATCCCTTTGTCTTTGACCTCTAGCATGTTGTGATCGATGTGGGACTTAATACCTGCAAGAACTATGCACTTAAAAAAGTTTCTTGCCTTGGTCCAGAATTACTCACTCATCTTGTAAATCTGAATAACTCTGTCTTTGGGATTAAAGTGACCGACACTACCATGGTTCAACAGCACATAGACATCCTCAATAACTAATATATAGTAAATATATGGCATATATTTATAATTTACATATACATATATTATAATATATAATTTAGAATTTATATATACATATGTGCATAACATATAAAATATAATTTATAATGATATATAGTAAACAAAGGAATTTTTCTTAGCCAAAAGTGGGTGATGTTGAATATAAATATCTTACAAAATCTTGCCTCAGTAAAATTTCCTACTTGGTTACTTTGATAGTCATTTTTATTTCAATTTGATCATATACATGTTTCACACAGATCAATGATAAAATAATAAATTAGAAACACAACTACCGAAGTTAAATTAAAGATGAGTATTTGAAAAGAGGAAAAGACAATCTAAGGAAATATTCAATGTTAGATAAGTAGTTGAGAAATTATTTTCAACAACCTTTGAATTAATAAAATGAACAAATGTTTATTAACAAAAGGTAATGCATTCTAAAGCAAATATAAAGCTCATTGGAAATTTGAGCAACAAAAAATATTTCTAGACATTGTGTGTGCATGTGTGTGTGTGTTTGTGTGTGTGTATGTGTGTGTGTGTGTGCCAAGGTGGGTGTCAAGATAAACAGAGGTGGTTTCAAGAGTTCTCAGTCCTTAGGTGGTAAGAAGGTCAGACAACTGGTCAGAAGAATGATACAATCATTCTTTTGCAAGCACTGGTTGCAGGGCTCTGTTGCATTGCTGAATGATGGCCATAATTTTGGATTGCTGTATCAAGGCAAGAAGGAATATTAGCATACAAAAGATTGTGACAGCAGGAGAACTGGGAACCCGGTCACAGATGAGTGGCAGAAAAGAGGACATACTAGAGCTCACAGACCAGCACATAGGCCAGGAATGTAATACATGTATCTCTCTTAGATCATACCATCTTGGAAAAATTGAACATTTATAAAAACCCAGAACTATGTTTCAAAAATGGCTGCACAAAAAACTAACATTTAAAAGTGCCTCCTCTACCCCAGTTACATGGCCAAATTTAACATGAATTAAAAGCCAAGAAGTAAGATGAAAAAAGAAGCAAAGAGCAAAAAAGCATAGGATGCCTTCAATAGAATATTATTATGGTGTCAAGAAAGATCTAAATACAAACCCAGAGGCAGACAACAAAAGAATTTATAATTTGCTAAAGGAAATCCAACCTGCATGCCTCCTCCTGGTTATTTTTGGTGAACATTAATAAGTCTATTGGTATCTAATTCTCCTAGAAATGTATTCAAAAAGGTAAGCATTCCATTTTGCCCATACAAATTTACATTATATTTTGGGTACTACATGTCCTTCATGTACTTGGACTTTACCATGGTTATGATTAAAACAAACTGCTCTGATTGTACAGACCACTTGCCCAAGTTTATGTGATATATTTCAATTTGAAGAAAGCATGGTATGTCAGCCACAAATAGGAACCTAGAATATGAATCTTAATAAATACTTTATGGAATTAGATAAACTGGAAAAAATCTCCTATCTTTGTCACAGCAATTTTCGACATGTAATCATTTGAAATTCATTAAACTGTTCCAGTGCTCCAGAGACAGAAGCCTCATGGGGACTGAGAAACTCATAAAGTCTCCATCTAGCAGTTGGTAGTACAGATAACATCAACAAGCCACAGAATATTCTATCTTCCAGATAACAAGGTAATATTCTTTTTTGTGATCTCAGTACAATAGCTAACAAAACTATAGATATCAGGCAGTTCAGTTCAAAAAGTTGTTCACTATGCTCAACGAGGGAGTGAATGGGAAAATTCAAGGGCCATGTGGTTAATGCACTTAAGATGAAAAGGCATAAAATCATTCTAGAACATGAATCAGATGACAGTTCCTAGCCATGATCAGTGTTACAAATGCTTTTCTGAAATCTGAATGAATAAATGTCTTTTGTTAAGGGGCACTGATACCAAATAATAGAAAGGATCATGGTGATTATTTGAGATCAGTGGCCTGGAACAGGATATTATCAGCACAAACATAATGTGAAGAAAAAAAAAACAGACCCAAAACCCAACATTTCATTGCTCTGGAAATGAAAGGCTTAAAACCACAAAAATTATAAGCATGGTTTGCCTTCAGAATCCAGAGAGCAAAATATTTTCTCTGTGTTAAAATGAAGTGAGACTACAGAGACTGAGTAGGTACATGATGTCTCCTTGGATGCCATACAATTAATGACTTGATGAGGTAGAAACTGAAATAGATTCTAGACATTTAGATCCAGGGCATTCCTAAGAAGGAAATTTCATCTCTTGCCATGGACCATCACTTAACAAACCCCAATCAAAAACAATAGACAAACAAGCAGGAGCTTTTATGAGTAGAGTAGGGTTACTTGAAAATATGTTGAAAAGAGTTCTATCACCCATGTCTTCTTACTTTTAAAGCCAACCACAATTCCTCAATAAGGTGTTCTAATGAAGTTATACTTCTCTCTGCCATTATAATTGTCCAACTTTCTAATTAATTAAAATATTTTATAATATATTCATAATATTATTATGTCCAATTTATTGGGGATGTATAATTTCATAATTCACTATTTTTAAAAGTACAGCCACATTCATGTTTCTCTTGGTGACAGGTTATTGATACATGATATAGTATGATATGACATAATATGATATGAAATGATATATGATGTAATATGACTTCAATAGAGTGAATTCTCCACACAACAACTAAATTGATAAAATAATATCATAGTTGGGTGAGAAAGTTCCTTTAAGTCTTGTCAGAGACACTTCTACCAAATAATAAGCTCATTACCTATGAAAACAGAACTCAAAAAATTTTGTTTCTTTTCTGTTCAGATTATGGTCCTTGGATGGAAGAAATGATCAAGTTTAATGAAACCACTGGGAGCCAGGTGACCGAATTCATTCTCATGGGCATCACAAACCGTCCTGAGCTTCAAGGACCTCTCTTTGTTGTGTTTTTCTTCAACTACATGGCCATAGTACTGGGAAATCTGGGCCTTATCATCCTAACCACTGTTGATCCCCACCTCCAAACTCCCATGTACTATTTTATCAGACATCTGGCATTTGTGGATCTTGGCTATTCCACGGCAATTGGTCCAAAAATGCTACTTAGTTTCCTGGAAAAGAAAAATATCATTTCTTATTATGGATGTGCCATACAACTCTTTTTTATTGTGATATTTCTCACAAGTGAATTTTTCAATCTATCAGCCATGGCTGTTGACCGCTACGTGGCTATCTGTAAGCCCCTTCTCTATATGGTCATCATGTCTGACCGGGTATGTTGGATCTCAGTGGCTATCTCATATGTTTATAGCATCATAGTAGCACTCCTGGTCACCATAAAGATTTTTCAATCATCTTTTTGCAAATCAAATGTATTAAGATATTTCTACTGTGACAGTCTACTTCTAGTGTCCATTATATGCTCAGATACAAGTGAAATTGAACTAATTATTATGACATTTGCTGCACTTAATATGGTTTCTTCACTCTTCATTATCCTTTTCTCCTACATGCTCATTCTTGTAGCCATTCTCAGAATGAACTCCTCTGAGGGCAGGTACAAAGCTTTCTCCACCTGTGGCTCTCATCTCACAGTTGTGGTTGTGTTTTATGGAACACTTCTCTTCATGTATCTGCAGCCCCATTCTAGCCATTCTTTTGACACAGACAAGATGGCATCTGTGTTTTACACTTTGGTCATCCCCATGCTTAATCCTTTGATCTACAGCTTGAGGAACAAAGAAGTGAAAGATGCCTTGAAAAGACTCTTTAAAAAATTGACGCAAACACTGCCTTTCATAACCAATATAAAATAGGATTCCACTGAAAGCAAGTAAACTTCTACTAAATTTCTTCATCAATTTCTCTCTGATTCTTCTCTCTCTCTTTTTAATGGCTCTCCTTATATGTATTCAAAAATGATTATTTTTGGTTCATTGTTCAAAATAATCAACCTTCAGTAAATCCTAGTTTAGTGGGTCACTTAATTTAAGGGATCCTTTAGAGAATTAAGTACAAAATATTTATATAAAAATCTATATCACTATATACTATAATATTTTTAATACTACAATATTATACCTGCTACCTTTGGTTAAAGTTTTCTTGTGTGCGAAGGTCAGTTAACAATAATTTTTTAAAGGCTGCTGTCAGATAATGTTCTATAGACACTATAGAAATAGGTAGATTATTTAAAAAATTTTGCTATCAATGAAAAAAAACTTTTTAATGGAAACAGCATGTGCATGAGAGCAACACTATCAGCTATAGCAGCAAATCATCTGATGAATGTCTTATTGATAAGTGTATGTTCATTTTTTACTTAAATTTTCCCCTCTATATCTTTGAACAATTGCTCTTGATCTTTTCTGTGAAGTAAAATAAGTTGATTTTTTCTACTTTATTTTAATTATTCAAATTCTTGAAAGAAATTTCCAAATTTTATCCCATCTTTAATCCCAGATCTTTCATTCTTATGCTAGAATTCAAAGAATATTAGCTTATAAAGGATGTCCCCAAAGTCTCAGTATAGAATTCAGTTTCTAAAATTTTAAAACCATTAAGCTTTTTGGGAAGTTCTGTACAATTACAGGATCTGGATTTCAATAGCAGGTCAGTTACATTTGCCCTGTGATATTCTGGACAATAAGTGAATCCTCAATCATTCATATTCATCATTATAATGTGGTAGTATGATGACATGAAGTTTAAGGGTAATTCCAGTTTAAAATCTATGATGCCATGAATCTATTCTTTGTTAAAACAATGTTGTGTCTTCAACCAGTCCTTATATGGAATGTTCTTCTGCCTCATAAATATTATTATTGCTTCCTTATAATCAATCTGGAGTTAATTAATGTCCACTTTGAACTCAGTTGTCCAAAATTAATCCAATTTTCCACATGCGGCCTGGTCAAGGAAGAATGCAAGCAAACTATCAGATATAATGCAAAGATGCTGTGTCTATAATAATAGAGCTCATTTTAGCTTCCCTAGGTAGGATTTAATAATCTATATTCATATTCAAGTTGTAATCCTTTTAAAATTCCAAGTTTTCTTCAAAAGAATATATCAAACTACATGTCTCTTCCATCATTGATTCTTTTCTAAAACTAACTCAGATGTATGTCTTTATATTTCTCCCATTTGACTTACTTTATATTTTAATCTCATGTTAATGCAGATCAGGGTCAGTAGCTAGTAGAAGAAAGATCTTGACTTATATGAGAAAGAGATAAAAAGGCAGGAACTCTACAAGTTTCAATGGATAATTAAGAAAGAGCCAGGTGAATAGATTTAATTGTTTTGATTTTTTTCTTCTAACTTTTATCTTTTAAAAAGACATGTGCTTCTGAATTAGACAGTATGACACTGGTTTTCTTCAATGAGAAAGTACTTGATCAGGACCTCTGGGGAGGAAACTAGAAATACTTACCTGTCCAGATTGAGTCAGAAGAAAGAAAAGCATTATTGGATTGTCTAGTAATTTTTGTGTGACATGTGTTTAATACAAATTGCTAATAACTGTGATTTCTAAATAATTTGCTTTTCCTTAAGATCACAAATCTTGTAGCATGAAATTTCTCTAAGTCTATGAGGAAAACAGAATTATTTTATTAAAAAGAGTGTTATTATTACACAATTTGAAAACATAGGTAATCCAAAATGATCTTTTTTTTAATCCCTTACCTTCTATCTTAAACATAAACAAAGGTATCCATTCTGAGGCAGAAAGGAGGTAATAAAAAGATCAATTTTGAACTTTTACTGTTCAAAGAATTAGGCTAAAGTTTTGGGAGATGAATAGAAGTAGAAAATAATCCATACTCTCAATAAATTCACATCTTAATAGATGGACACAACATATAAAGAGTGATTCAGATTAAGAAAAATAGAGATTGCAATCCATAAAGTATGTCAACAAATCATAGATGATATATATTGTTAAATGTAATTTTCATGTCTCATTCTTAGTTTGAACTTCACTCAACAACTTTGTTCATGGATCAATTCCTTCTCTGGGTTAACAGTTATACTACTGAATATATTAAAGAAAATGCTAAAGCTAATCTGCCATTTCTTCTTCATTTATGAATGAACATATATATATACATACATATGTATATATATATATATACACACACACATATATATATGTGCCTTCTCTCTTTTTTTAGTTTCAGTTATAAAACCAATTAACGTATGCTATATACTAGAAACATTATCTTAATATTCAATATTTTGGAATCTTATATACAACATATTTTGTTATTATCTATATTTAGTAGTTGTGGGACAATAATTTAAATGTAAAATGTAATATGTAATTCCAGATTAAAGTGAATTCATCATTATCAAAAATCATTTATCAAAATCAATTATGAAAAAATATCAGGAGATTTAGGGTATATATATATACACACACATATATATATATGCATATATATATATATATATATATATAGAGAGAGAGAGAGAGAGAGAGAGAATATTATCTTGACACAAAAGTCCAAATTATCCTTGATTAATGAGAAAGTTGATACAATCCCATTGCCAGTTTCTTTGAATTACAATCATTAGGGAGAACAATGACTCCCAGAAGCATAATGATGAGCCTTCTTTCTACAACCTAACCAAGTTTCTCAAAAATTACAGGTTTTTTCCTGAAAATCTCATTAAGTAGACAATGACTTTGGGAGCTCTGATGTGGAGAAAAACAGGAAGAAAATACCTGAAAAATGCTAGAATGAAAATCATAGTTTATAGTTTATACAGGCAGACATATGCTATGTTAAAAAGGATCTGAACTTTTAATTTAACATGTTAGAACTGAAGCATAGAAGAGGAACTATTGTCTTGGCTATAGGAAATGTAGCAGTCGTGGTATTGTAATTGTACTCTCATGCCCTTCATTTAGTGAGTTTGCTTAAGATTCTTATGTTAAAAAATGATAATTATGATCCTATGTATTTATGAAGAAACTCTGTACTTGAAAAAGTATAAATGGTACATTACCTAAATCTAGGATTCACCTGAGATTGTTGGTAAAAGCATAGAGGAGCCCATGTACCCAGAACATTTTATTTAAAACTTGAGGCACCAATTTTATATCATTGGGTTAGGTACAGCATAGAGATAGTAACAAATCATCTCTTTGGATTATCTAACAATATCAGTGTTGTGAGGGGCTAGAGATTAACCCCTGGTCCTTGGAGGGTACCCTTTCATGAATGACAGACTCAAGAGGAACTCTTTAAAGATAGAGAAATTTATTTAGGTTGAATGGGAGGGAGGCAGTGTGCAGGACCAACTGCCTCCCTGAACGAAGAAAAGTTCCGGATTTTTATATCCTAAAGGGATGGGGTCTAAGTGACTTGGAAAGGAAAGATGGGAAAAGGGATGAACAATGGGAACAAATGAGGTGGGGCAATCAAGGGAGAACAGGCAACAAAATAGATGCCTTTGGGTCTGGGGGCTTAAACATAAGCATACATCATTTCTGACATCCTCATCATAAAGGTGGGTCTGTGGGAATAATAAAGTATACAACCTTTATGACATCTTGATCATGTTACCTGTGTTGAGAATTCTAGAGATGTTTGGGATCATAAGTGATGTTTGAGATGTAGGGATCATAAAGGTGGCTAAGTTATCTCCAGAAACCTAGTATGTTTGGGATGTAACCAAGAGGTATTTCCTTGTGCTCAGACCCTTATCTTAAGACTAGTGTAAATACATCCAAAGCTTAGAGGTGGAGGATCCTATGTTTGTTCAACTGTGAGCTTTGCAAGGTGAATTCCTCTTGTAATCGTGAACTGTGTCCTTCCTAGGAATTCGGCATGTACTAGGGGGACTTGGTGCCCACCACAAAATGTGAAAATAATTATAAAGCACATAGAACAGTGCCTGTCACAGACTAAGTACAATTTAAATACATACTATAACAACAACTTCTACTACTATTATTATTATTTTGATGATGATGTTATATTTCATAAGAAATAAAAGATGAATTTAGGACCTAAACCTAAAAGGTACTTCATGAAACAGAAACAAACGAGAATCAAATCAGATAATTTCATAGATACAGCTGATAACCAAGAAATTAAATATAATAATTTTTCAAAAACGCATTTTAGTAGGAACTGGGCATACAAAGACAAGAATAAACAAATGAATGAAGAAAAAAAAATGGATGAAGTTAATGGAAGTGGTCATGTGTGCCTGATCCAGGACTTGAGTTTAGATCTGTATGGTTCTAAGACCAGGTGCCATGCATTATGCACCACTCAGGAATAAATTTCTTTCATTTACAAAAAAAGTGACAAATAATTGGGATGTTCAGAGGATGTTGTTTAAGGGTAATGAAAGTTAGGGGCTAAAAATTATGGGCACACTTGATATGCACAGTAAATGTGTATTAATGGTAATATGACCATATCTGATATCATTACTCTACTAATCGCTGATCACTTCAAGATGCCTGCATTAGGTATTACTATAGCTCCTTTATGTGCCCACTGCATACACTTTGAATAAAAATTGTGGTTATTTTAGAAAGTAAATGATTGACAGTTCAGAGATGCCACCTCAGAGATCTGACTTACACTCATGAGCCCCGTCCATCACTGCTTAATCTGCAAAAATGTCTGACAAACCAGATATGGCTGAGATTCAGAAATTTGATAAGTCTAAATTGAAGAAGACAGAAACACAAGAGAAAAACCCACTGCCTTCAAAAGAAACAATTGAACAAGAGAAGCAAGCTCGTGAATCATAAGGAAATCTCCCCTGTCAATATGCACTGTGCATTCCACAAGCATTGCCTTCTTAATTTTACTTCTTTTAGCTGTTTAACTTTGTAAGATGCAAAGAGGTTGGATAAAGTTGTGCTGCCCCTTTCAACATCAAAAGAATAAAGAACTACTGACATTGAATTGAATGAAGGCCCAGCTGGCTGCCTCTTTCTATCTACCTGTCCTGGCTAATTTGGATCCTGGTGGTATTAAAAAAATTAAAAATAAAAAAAAAAGAGCTTGAACCCGGGTGGGACTACAATAAATCTAGTTAACAGTAAAATGCAAAGCTGTACCAAGGTCCTGGCAAGCTGTAAAATGCAGTTAATGAGAATGCCATTTTTTGTTGTTAAAATTATTTTAATTATTAGAATGCACAAGTTTTTTAATATGCAAATGAAAAGTTTTAAAACCTGGCTTGTATTGCTGTGGTGTCTTTGGAAGATAGATGTTGCAGGAAGAAAAAGTGTTCATCACTGACTGGTGATGGTTGGGATTTGTTTGAAAAAAAGAAATAAATACCAAAAATTATAAGTTTTATGTGTTAGGTAAATCCTACTATAGGATAAGAATTTCCATCCCCAATTATGTCAAATATTTGTATATATGGCTAGCATTCTGTACGAGTTATCCATGACCTCATTTTCTTAGATTTAATTAATATTATTAGAATTTGGCTTATTTACCTCTAATCTCAGTATCTGTACTTGTTAAGTATTGTAGAAACTGCTCTATCCACATTTTGGGATTCTTTTCGTGTGACCTAATCACAGATCAATTTGAAACTTGGTAGCATAAATCTAGCACCAAATAAAATTATCCAATTAATGGCATTGGTGCAAATACAGCCTGTTTAGGAATTGGGAATTTCATGCCTTGTAGCAGGGGAATTGTACATATGCATTCACCTTATTGTTTGATGGCCTAATTTCTATTGATTGGTAAAGTGAACTACACATTATCTTTTTTTTCCAATAACAATTGTGATTTTGACAATTCATTGTACCATCTTGTATTAATTTGCATAATAAACCTTGATGGACTAAAAGGAGAGTTAAAAAAAAAGAAAGTAAATGATTATAAAATTTAAAAAAAAAAAAAGAGTAATCATCCTTACTTTTGGCAAAGCCTGGATGGCCTGAATATATTTTTTGCCTTCAAACAGAATTAATGGACATCTGTGTATGGTGGGCATTAATTTACTGATAAAATCTACAATTAAAAAAAGCATTGTTAAATACCATTCTATGCAGAATTGCAGAGAATGTCTGTCAACCCATTCAGATTAGTATAAAAAACCCACACTTAACAATTCAATAAATCAGAATATACTTTTACTTTTTCTAATTATCCATTTACTAATGAGGCCCAAGGTAAAATCATGCTTTAATGCATATGGGAACACTTTACATGGAAGTGAGCTTTATGTTAAGCAAATCAGGATGTCTTAAAACTCTTTTCTCTTCAAATCCTTTTAACAAAAGAGTTCCTGATCTAAAGAAACTTAAGTTCTATGAGAATAAACAACAATGCATAATGCTGAGAGGAAAAAGGTCAATCCAGGACAAAAGGGAAATTATAAATCTTTTATGAGGCATATAGTAACCCAGAACTTTGATGAGATGGGAAAGTTAGTGGAGGTCAGTATTATAGTCTGTTCAGATCTGTTAAATACAAGGATTTTAATCCTTCAATTGGGGAATGGCTGAATAAATTGTGGTATCTGTTGATGATGGAATTCTATTATTCTGAAAGGAATAAAGACCTGGAGGAATTCCATGTGAACTGTAATGAGCTCCAGGAATTGATGCAGAGTGAAAGGAGCAGAACCAGGAGAACATTATACACAGAGGTTGATACACTGTGGTACAACCAAACATAACAGACCTCTCTGCTAGCAGCAATGCAAGAATCCAGAGCAAGGCTGAGGGACTTAATAGAAAGAAAACTAGCCACATTCAGAGGAAGAACTGTGGAAGGAGAAACACAGAGGAAAAACAACTGCTTGAACACATGGGCTGAGGGGGATATTATTGGGGATGAAGACACTAAATAATAACTCTAGTCCAACTATCAGTAATATGGAATTAGTTCTTAATCAATGATACATGTAAAACCCAGTGGAATTGTGTGTTGGCTAAGGGGGATTAGGGGGTTTGCAGAGAGGGAAAGAACATGAAACATGTAACTATGAGAAATATTCAAAATAAAAATAAAAATATTTATAAATAAATAAACAAACAAATAATTAAAAGGATTTTAAATAAGTGGGGAAATTGCTTACTAGTCAAGAAATCAAACACTGTTAGTTCACATAATAGATGGGGAGAAAGATATAGGGCATGTCAGAACACTTTGTTGTTGGAATCATTCATCTTCTGCATTCTCATAATTAAGGACTATTTACTTTGCTTCTTCTTCATTTTATTTACATACAATTTTTTTAGGTTAGGCTAGATATATCTCTTCCATATCCTACTCAGCTCATCTGGACTTCTATATATTAAGCTATAGGAGCTCATCAAAATGAGAACTAAATCAAAGTTCTCTATAATTATTGTTATGGAAGAGAATCTTACTGATACTATGAGCATGGGAAAGCAGATTTATTTGTGCACAGGTTCAGTTGGATTCATCTCCCAAAAGCTAAGCATCAAGTAAAAGCAACAGCCAGTTTATATAGGATTCTATACATGCAGAGGCTATGGATGAGGTGAGGGGTCAGGATAATGAGTAAGACTGAAGACAACTGGCTATTCTTGTTTAAAGAGCAGACAGAGGACCCAGTTAACCCAAGATCAGAGAGGTGGGGGGGAAGGTCAGAGAGGACTGTTAAGGGGGAGCAGAAAGTGATGGTCCTGGGATTCAAGGCCAGGACACAGCCAGAGAAAGGAGGGGACAAGAGGAAGTACTCAAATAAGGTTTTTTCCTTTTATTCTCAGAATATGTTCTCTGAATAGAAGAAATGATCGAATTAAATTTAACTACTGGGAGAGAGATAGTTCAATTCTTCTTCATTCTGAGTATCTGTTATGTTTGTAATAACAGAAATATTAGGGAAGCTGGTAGTTTGGCCAGGGACAGATGTCTGCAAGACACTCTCCTCCCACACAGACAGGCTTGAGTGAGTAGGGAGGGGGTTATGTACTCCTTGCTCTCAAACCCCTCCCCCCAAGCAGTTGGTTTCAGTTGATGATGGAGACAGGGCTGAGGATCTTCAAGCAAGATTCAGTAGAGGCTAATCTTTAATGACATTCCCTTTCTTTAACTTATATACCCCACAGGCCTAATTGAGGACTGAGTAGTAGCTAGTTATCCTAATGTTGAGGACTAAGATGGGACTTGACTTCTCAGGCTGGCAACTGATAGGATTCAAGCTTAATGGCAACAGTGAGCAGTGAGTATCCTCAAATAATTCCTAGGCACAGATATTGAAGATAAAGCTTATATACTGATAAAGAAAGAAAGGGGAAGGCAAGAGGGGATAATTAGGATTTGGGAAGCCCTGGACTGTCAGGTTGAAGCTGCCTCTTCCCCCCCACCTCCCAGGAGGGAGTGTCAGACCTTAGCTAAGCTGCTCTCTAGGCTGATAGTAATTACTTCAAAATGTCTATATAACTAAATAATTATTATATTGATGCTAGAAAGGACTAATCCTACTAGACAGGCTAACTCCTAAGTAGAAACCACAATGGCTTTTGCCACTATGGCCTCCCAGGTGAACCCCCAAGTCAAGAGCAGCAAGCAGTAAAATATGTTCCCCTCAACACTCAGGAAACAACTGTTTAACTAACTCTCAACTGCCCCCTCACCCAAAGTTCTCAAGGGGGGGTCCCCTGGAATTCTGGGTGAGGCTTGACTCTGTATTTTGCAGGAATTCCATCCTACCATCTTCTACATTACAATAATCCCCCCTTTTCTAGTAGAAATTTCCACTGGAAATTCTGCAGGCTTAAGATATTTCAGCACAGTTTACCCTCTCTTTGCTATAACTAAGCAACTTCCTAAACAATGTCTTTTGCCTAACCCCTTAATAGTCTTGCCAGTGCTATGGCTTATTTTACTACCTACCCATATCTAAGGAGGGAAAAATGAAAGCTTAAACAAGGGAAAAAACATGTTTTGATATAAAATACAAGCATCATAACAAATGTTACAGAGTAACACAAGCAGAAAATCAAATCTCAACAATTATAAGTTGCAATCACTATATCTAAAGCATGCAATGTAAACATCTTTGAAACACATTCAAAGCAAAATTGTAAAGCCCTACAGTGCTTCTTAACTTGTTCCTAACTCACAACAAAAAGAAACATGGTAAAACTCCATAAGCAAAGTGTTATAGAACTGTCTATACATTTAACTCTAAATTTTCATGTTAGTACCTTACTTAAGCTATGTTAATGTTATTAACGATTCTAAGTTCTAAATCGTTAGTATATTAATTTTATTTTGTTAGTTATAAGTATATGCAAAGCTATATACATCACTTATTCTCACAATATTGTCACTTTCCCTGACTAACTAGTTCAAAAGTCCCTAAAGCTACCTATCCCTAAGCTATTAGTAACTATACTATGGGTTAGTAATTATAATACAGGCTATCCACAATGTTTATTTACAGATGGAAGTTACCTTGATGTCTATCAAATCAAAAAACAAATAATGGATCTTTTGATATGCTAGAGATCCTAGGATACCCTCCTATTATATACAGCTATTCACATGTAATATGTACATATAATACATATATACAAAAGAGACTCTCATTTATCTACATGAGGTCTATGTCAAAAGGTAAACAATCAGTTTTGTGTTGTGTTCAGTGAACTAATGAGTACTGATGCATGCACATACTTACCCCTTACTGCACTAGTCTTCTGCCCTACTGGAGAACCACAATTCTCCTTGTGTAGCCTATGTGGTATGGCATGCAAACTATCATGTGATGTCTCATTTGTGCAATGTGTGTTTATGACATGATATCATAGCCTTACGTATTTCTTCCTTCTAGTCCTCTTCCCACATTGTATTTAATGAAGATTACAAAACTCTTGTGATTGTCCATTCCTTCATGCCACCTCTGCTGTGAATTGTTACAGCTTGTAGCTTCTGTGTTCTTCATTTCTTCATCTGTACCGCATGCATACATGTCTGTTATCTATCATCTTGTTGGGTGGTTAACTTGTCACCTTCTTTATCAGGAACATTAGTCATTGTGATGCAATTGCGTTAACTTCCATTGTGTTGTTTTTGTGTTGCCAAAAAAAATTTTGCCGTTTGTTCTTGTTTTTTTCTTTTTTTTTTTTTAAATTTCAAGCAGTTTATTCCTCTTCACCAGTACATTCTGTTTGCTGTGGATCTGACAGTGCATTCATTTCATGTTGCTCTAAGTCAGTTGGTTCTTCATGGTGTTCTTCATGTACAGCATGTTCTTTTACAGGTTGCACATGTGTGATATCGAACCAGGGGTCTCTGTTCTCAACTTTTATGAATGTTGGACTAGTTAGTAGCACCTGGAAAGGCCCAACCCATTTAGGGTCTAGAACAGATTTTCTTGTAAAGTTCCTTATGTAGACCATGTCTCCCGGTTTAAGCTGATGTAAGCTAAAGTCTAAAGGAACTCTCTGAGTTAACAAGCCAAGTTTGTGCAATTCATCCAGTCTTTTCTTTAAAGCTTTTATATATCTATATAGCTGACATTCAGCTCCAAGGTGTGACAAGAGAGCTGACTTCTGGGATGAACTATGCCATGGAGTGTGGCCATACAACAATTGATGTGGGGACAATCTTGTGTCACTACAGTGCTGATGTCTTAAATAAAAAAGAACAATGGGGAGTGCTTGTACCCATTTCAGATGGCTTTCAGAATACACTTTTCCAATCAGAGTTTTAATTCTCTTATTGTAGACCTCAATTTGCCCTGAGGTTGACAGGTGACAGACTGAATGTAAACTTCTCTTTAAACCCAAGGTCGTATAAATCTCATACAAGATGTTTTGGGAAAAGTGTGATCCATGGTCCGAAACAATTCTAGCTGGTACAGAAAATCTTGGAACTATCTCCCTCAGAAGTGTCTTCACCACAAAGTCCGAGTTGTTTTTCTTTACAGGGAACACTTCTGGCCATCGAGTCAACCTGTCAACAATGACTAGGGTATATTTGTATCCTTGACAACTGGGCATTGATATATAATTCATCTGCAAGCACTCAAATGAGGTATATGCCAATTGTCTTCCTCCTGGTCCCTTAATTCTGGTCATGCCCTGAGTTATACTGCAAGCAAACCTTGCATTTCTGGCATGTTCTAAGTGCACAAATGGATATGCCAGGAGCCATCCAGTGTCTTCAATTACTATCCACCAGGGATTGGGTCCCAATATAGCCTTTGGCATGCAATGCATTGCATAGTGTATTATATAAGGATCTTGGAAGAATGGGTTTGTCTCCACTAGAAAACCACACACCTCTCACTAATTTGGTCCTTAGATTTTCTACAGAAAATCTTCAGTGCTTCACTTCCCTCAGGGAGTATGCCTGTTTTAGATCTGCTTCATCCACCAAGGAGAAATTCAGCACATGGATGGGACCAAATCAGGCACCATATTTGGCTATTATATCTGCCCTCCTGTTTCCTAATGAGACTTCATGTACACTCTTTTGATGTGATTGGCAATGCATCACTGCCACTTCTTTAGGTAACTGGACAGTTTGCAGGAGTTGGTTTATAAGGCTCCCATAGCCTATTTCCTTCCCACCAGCAGTTATATATCCCTGATATTTCCAGATTTGGCCTGTACAATGGACTACATTAAAGGCATATTTACTGTTGGTAAAAACTTTCAACCTTTGACCCTGACCAATTTCTAGAGCTCTGGTGAGACTCAGGATTTTGGCACCTTGAGCATTCATGGACTTTGGTAGAGCTGCATACCATAAAGTCTCATCTTAAGTTACTACAGCTGTACCTGTATACCGTTCCCCATATACCACAAACACAGAACCATCGGTAAACAAAGTCAGTTCTGGAGAGGCCAAAGGTATATCAGTCAGGTCATCTCTAGTTTTCTGAACTATGTCTAAGGTATCTGCACAGCTATGGATGGGTTCCCCTTCTAAAGGTAAGTCTGGCATTATTGTGGCTGGGTTGATCTCCTTACAATGATGGAAAGTTAGGTTCTCATTGCCCAGCAACACAATTTGATATTGGGATAAGCACTGGCATGTAAATGCTTGCAGGTTGCTGTTTTTCAAGACGGTATCTATTTGATGAGGTGAGTACAGCATAATCCTGTATCCCAAAACCAAATCTGAAGATTTCTTAACCATTAGGGCAGCGGCTGCAATTATTCTCATACATGGTGGCATCCCCCTAGCCACAACATCTAGGTGGGAAGTGTAATAACTATTGGTCTGAACTGATCCCCAAGAGTCTGCATCAATACAGCACTGGCTATTCCCTTGTCCTCATGCACAAACAGGTGAAACGGTTTTGCATGGTCAGGGATACGAAGTGCAGGATTTGACAACACAGCTGTTTTCAGTTTTTCTATTGCATGCTTGTGCTCCTGTGTCAGTTTTAATGGTTCTGAGACAGTGTTCCTAGTCAAGTCTGTCAGAGGTTTTGAGATCAGACTATAAGCAGGTATCCACTGCCTACAGTAACCTGTGATTCCTAATATTGAACGGAGCTGCTTCTTGGTCTTAGGCATACATAGCTTCTGTATATGTGCAACTCTCTTTTGGGAAATCCGTCTTATACCCTTCTCTAACATGAATTCGAGGTACTCCACTTGTGGCAAAACCCACTGTAGCTTGGCCTTCGAAATCTTGTCTCCCCTTTTGCATAGCTCTTGTAACAGATATTTGCTGTCCCTTTGACATACTCGAGCATTTGTTGACATTAGCAAAAGGTCATCAACATAATGCACTAGTTTACTCTCAGTGAATATGATTGACTCAAGATCTCTTTGCAGGATCTGGAAAAGATTTTTGCACTTTCTGAAAAACCCTGTGGAATTCAGGTCCAACAGAGTTGCTTTCCCTCCCAGGAGAATGCAAAAATCTTCTGACTGGACTCATGCAGGGGTATAGTAAAATATGCACAGCACAGATCCACGACTGTGAACCAGGCTGCATTACTTGGAATTTCGGCAATGATATTTGCCGGGTTAGGTACCACTGCATGTCCCTTCTTAATAAAGTTGTTTACTGCTCTCAGATCCTGCACAAAATGCCATTGTGTTTTGCCATTTGAATCTTTCTTTGGCTTTTTAATGCACATAATAGGTGTGTTGTACTTGGATGTAGTATAGACCGAAATGCCTTGTTCCAGGAGACTTTGGATAATGGGCCTGGTACCCTCTATGGCCTCTTTGCTTAACCTATACTGAGGGATTCTAGGTGGAGTGCCCTCTTTCACCTCAATCTTAACAGGGGTGGCAGATTTTAAAATTCCCACATAGGTTGAATGCTTAGCCCAAACTGCCTTTGGGATATCTTTTGGTATTTCAAAGATACTCCCCATATGTTGTTCCTCCTCATCACCCTCCCCTTGCCCTAGGAATAGCAAGGGATGGTGCTTGAGTTACTGTTTGGATAAGTGTAGGAATATCTGGCTTGACTTATCACACTGGATAGTGGCACCGAATTTACAGAGAACATCCCTCCCCAGGAGGTTGGATGGGCATCCGGGTATCAACAAAAAGGAATGATCTAAAGTCATTGGGTCTATTTTCACCATCTTAGATCTTAGCTTGGGCATCAAATCCATCTGCCCAGTGGCTCCTTTTACTCTCACAGACCCCATTAGTGCACAATTCTCTGGTGCTGATGTCAACACAGACCGGGTTGCTCTGGTGTCAATAAGAGCAGGATAGATTTGATCTCCTATTGTCACCATAACCAAGCATTCCCTGTCTTTAGCTGTCTGATCAACAGGTACCAAAGGTGTTTCTATCCCAATGTCCCCCAAATCCCATTGATCTTGTTCTAGGATTTCTTTCTGTGCTGGCTCAAGATTCTGTGAGTGTAATGATGGTCTCCTTCAAAAGTGGCTTTTTGGAGTGGCAGTGCCTGAGTTGGCATCCCTGGACTGTTCATGGACCTATCAGTGTCAAAGTGTATCTCAGTTTTCTCAGACCATGAGTAAGGTAGAGTGTCCTTCTCTTCACTGAACATGCTTTGCTTGACTTGTGCAAAGTTAGATTCAGGAGAGGTATTCCTCTGCACTAAAGGAAATTCTTCAGAATTGGGAATGTGTTTTTGGTTCATGACTACATCCCATTCCTTTGAGTCTAAGCTTTCTTCTTTTATTTGTTTCCTAGACTCCATGTCAGTAATAGGAAACTTAACTGCAGATGTACTTTGCATAGGAAACAAAATCAGTGTTGTAGATTCTTTCTTTGTTCCTATTGGTGTCATTTTGTTTCTCTCTTGGCTACTGACATTTATGGAATTGAATTCCTTTAAATGCATTAACTCAGAATCTACTCCAAAGGCAGCTCTCTCTGGAGTATCACAGGCTTGAAAGTGTGCTACATCTTTATGCACTTGACCCTGAAGTAGGCTTGGTACAAATTCCCTAGCTCCAGGATCCAGCTTTAAAGTTCCTTTAGTATTGTAGCTACTAGACCTTCCACTTTCCCTTCCAGCTTCCCTAGTTGGTTATAGAGAAGAGGCTGTGCCTGTGTCTGAGAATTTAGCACTTTTCTTCTCAATGGTCTGCAGGAGTCCATCTCCCTTGTTGACACTGTCTGTTTCCAAGAGATCCCCATTAGAACATCCGTCTATAATCATTGCCCTTGCTATTTGGCCTTGCTGTACATGTAAATGATCAACAGACTTACTATAGAATGGTTCTGTCCCCCCATAGTGAGAATCAAGGAATGCTACCTTCTTCAAGCTTTTATCAAGAACTTGTGCAGATGTGCCTGGTTTTCTGTCAGTGTACCCCATATCACTGTTTCCTTTCCCATAAATTCTCTCCTTAATTTCTATTATATCCTCCTCCATTTGCAACTCCTCCTCAGTCATATCTTTGTAATTTCATGTTACATCCACCAACCCATAATTCATAATTTCTTCTGCACCTATTTTGTCTTTCCCACATTCCTCTGCCACATTATTGTCACTGCCCTTATCTGTTCTTGCAACAACTAAGGCTGCTTTCTCGGTTCATTTGGTAAAAGATCTGGCCCCTTGAGACAGATATTCCTCCATCTTTGATAAACTAGAGGAATTACTAAATTTGGCACAGTCATGGTCACAACATCTGGCCTTTACTTTATCACTGTATCTTTTGTTGTCTCTGTTGTTGTTACTATTACTGTTGTTACTGTAACTTGAATTATAATAGGTGTTTCTCCTGTTGTTGCTATTATTACTCCTATTTCCAAAATTGATTTGGGACTTGAACCTACAATTCCAAACTACGTGGCCAAGTTTTGAGCATAGGAAACAACACTTGACCGAGTTCTTTGCACCACTGGAAGATTGCCTAGGCCTACTCTGGCTCCTCTGATTGTTGGACATCAGAGCCATATTTTTAATCTCCTCTATTTCCCTAGACTTCTGAGCTCCTTTCAATTGCCTCTTGAACTCTGCAATATCCCTATTCTTTTCAGAGGTCTTTGATGGTTTGGTTCACTATCTCTGGATTCACAGACAAATGCAGCTATTTTCCTTAACTCCTCAATGGGCATGGTCTCCCATTGTGGACAATGTAACTTGAAATATGACTGGATGTAATTCAGACTCCCCTTAACAAATTGCCTCCTGACATACTGAATGTTGTCTTCAGCAGTCATGTCTCTGAAACCCAGGATAGTCTCACCAGCCTCTAATAACCTATCTGGATAAATACTTGAGTCTTCCTCCTCCCCCTGTCTTAATTTTTCAATGCGACCCCCATGCATTAGATCTTCTTGCATGTAGCCTCATTGCTTCTGCTAAGTCCTCCCTGCACCTTCTAAGATAGATCATATTAGCATGAGAAGACAGCTATAAATCTTGATGATGTTCTGGCCATAAGGCAAGATTGGGGTTACTTCTAGTTTTGGCAATAAATTTTGCCTTTACACTAGGGGTAAACAACTGAGAGTAGCAATTCTACGTCCTCAAAATTTGGGTTGTATAGCCTCACTGCCTGTTTATATTCCTTTATTCATTTGTGTGGGTTGACATAGAACTGGAGGAACCTCCTTTTCAAAATTTCCAGATTACCTCCTGTAAAAGGTTTGTAGCCTTTCACATGAATAATGCCTGCATCTGGTTGTACAATGGTTCTGTCAGTGATTGGAAGGATAGTTATAGGAGCTGCTTCAGCTCCTGCAACTTCTTTTTGTTCAGGATTCTCATCTTTAATATGTTGTTTTGTATTACTGCCCTTCTTTGTTGTGACAATATTCTCAATTATCTCTAGCTGCATTATCATTTTAGCATCCAAGTCCTTCCCTTCCGTGATCTGCCTGTTGATCTCAATTAAAGTTCTCCTGTGTTCCTCCATTTGCTCTAAAATTGGGTTTGTAATTTCAGCTTTTCCAAATGTAAATGCCAACACCTTTCTCAAAATCACAAGGGCCCCATAGAAAGTTGCAGTTATGGCTATCCCTGATGGTACATAAGCCAAGACATCACCCACTGTTATTGTTAGCCACAAGTATGTATCATAAATTTCCATAATCTGCTTAAAGAACTGGGGAACTGTAATCAACCAAAATGTGGCACAAGTCTACCAAATCCCATACATCAGGACCCCAGAGCACCCCAGTGAAACAACAGCCCTATTGATGAAGCTGGCCATATTTATCACTTCCCAACTAGTTTCTGGAGTAAACAGTTGTTTCCTGGCTGTTGAGGGGAATAGATCTTACTGCTTGCTGCTCTTCACTTAGGTGTTTACCTGGGAGGCCATAGGGGCAAAAGCCATTGTGGTTTCTACTCAGGAGCTAGCCTGTCTAGTAGGATTAGTCCTTTCTAGCATCAATATAATAATTATTTAGTTACATATAGACATTTTGAAGTAATTACTATCAGCATAGAGAGCAAGTTAGCTAAGGTCTGATACTCCTTCCTGGGGGGGTGGGGGGGGAAGAGGCAGCTTCAACCTGACAGTCCAGGACTTCCCATTTCTTATCCAAATCCTAATTACCCCCTCTTGCCTTCCCCTTTCTTTCTTTATCAATATATAAGCTTTATCTTCAATATCTGTGCCTAGGAATTATTTGAGGATACTCACTGCTCACTGTTGCCATTAAGCTTAAATCCTATCAGTTGCCAGCCTGAGAAGTCAAGTCCCATCTTAGTCCTCAACATTAGGATAACTAGCTACTACTCAGTCCTCAATTAGACCTGTGGGGAATATAAGTTAAAGAAAGGGAATGTCATTAAAGATTAGCCTCTACTGAATCTTGCTTGAAGATCCTCAGCCCTGTCTCCATCATCAACTGAAACCAACTGCTTGGGGGGAGGGGTTTGAGAGCAAGGAGTGCATAACCCCCTCCCTACTTATTCAAGCCTGTCTGTGTGGGAGGAGAGTGTCTTGGAGACATCTGTCCCTGGCCAAACTACCAGCTTCCCTAATATTTCTGTTATTACAAACATAACAGATACTCAGAATGAAGAAGAATTGAAGCATCTCTCTCCCAGTAGTTAAATTTAACTTGATCATTTCTTCTATTCAGAGAACATATTCTGAGAATAAAAGGAAAAAACCTTATTTGAGTACTTCCTCTTGTCCCCTCCTTTCTCTGGCTGTGTCCTGGCCTTTGTCATGTGGTTCTATTTTGAATCTGTTACCCTAAAAATTATGTTCCCCAGCAAAACTCTTATTCTCAGCATCCTACTCACTTCCTGTTTTATGTGCTAACATAGACAGGATATAAATAGGGGAGTTCCGTGTCTATATCGCTTTTTCCAACCTGTTGGCAGCTTTGATAGAGTGGGCTTTTTGAGCAAGTAGAAAAAACTTGATCACATGGTTATATTTTGTCAGATAATAAACAATAAAAAATAATACTTGAAATATTGCATGTTAATTTAACTCCTACATTCATGGTGACTAGAAGTGGGATTCAGAAACTCTTAATTCCCTCTGAGAAGATTAGTTTGAAAAGAAACTAAGTTTCTCCTGCTATAGTTTTTTGGACCCCCCTCTAATAATTCCCCCAAGTATTCTCTTCAGAGCTTCTGCCTGTTGCTGCCACTCCTACTCCTCCTGCTGCTGTTGCTGCTGTTGTTGCTGCTGATGATTGAAGATGCTCTCTAGAGCTTTGGAAAGTATGAATCCTTTCCCTTACATTGCCAACAGCTGAATATTCGCTGCTTGCCTTGGAAGCCCAGGTGTGTTTCCCTTAGGCCAGGGGTAGGCAACCTTTTTGGCCATGAGAGCCATAAACAACACATTTTTTAAAATATAATTTCTTGAGAGCCATACAGTGCTCACAGTGTGCACTCCTGTAATAGTGTCTGAAAAAAAAATTGACTTTATGGCTCCTGCAGAAAGAGCCATATCTGGCCCTCAAAAGAGCCAGATAAGGCTCAAGAGGCATATGTTGCTGACACCTGCCTTAGGCAATAATTAGCCTCCTAAAGGGCTTTTTCCCTGTCCATGTGGCAGGGGAAGGAAGCTGTTCCCTGCTGTTTTTACCCCTAGGGGGAAGGAAAGGAAGGTTACTCTTTCAAATAGGAAGTAGAATTGCAAGCATGGCTCCCTCTATGAAAGAGATGTGTATGACCTATCTCAAACAGTTCCCAGTTTTAGGATGCTTTTTCTTCCTACTATTCCTGAGTGCACTGGTCCTTGTGATTAGCTTGCCTGAGATTCAGGGGAGAAATTCATCTCTCTACCCACCCCCTTGCTATTCTGGACTTCACATTCTCTACAATACATCCAATATGGGTTTCCTCCACAGTATTTTCAGCATGGAATTCTCCCTCAATATGAGAGATCCTAGAAGTGTGATAAAAAGGAACCTAGATGGATTATGATACTATGGAGGGGAAGGAACCTAAAAAAGTCTGGAGGTGAATTTTAAGACTTTTCAGACTCCATTGTTATATGAAAAATCTCTGTATTGGAATTGAAAGAATAACTCTTGAAGTCAGTGCCTGTATTCTTTCACATATATTGTGTTTGTTGATTGCTTGTTATAAGATTTTATTTTGTTTCTTAAGTTCTGTTACTCTGAATCATTTTAACCTACTGTGTTTTGGCTATTAGCTATATATTCTATTGCACTTTCTTTACTTGTACCTTTCCCCTATGACAGGGCTAGAGAAGATACCATTGTAAAAGTACTTTGAGTTGTTTGTAACAAGAGGTAAGGGTCCATTTAGTAGCTGAAGTGAAGTGCTATAACACTATTCCTCACCTCCACATTAAAATGGATGAGACATATGAAAGATGTAATTTTTAGAACTGTTAAAGTCTCATGACAAATTGAGGGAACAATATTGTAGTCCTTGCCTCCACAGTACATGGATAGGACATATAAGAGACATGCCTTTAGAACTATTAGAATCCGATGCCAAAGGAGGGAACAAATCCAAGGGTTTGGTTACCCCATTATGGGTTATAGTCTTATAAAGTTTTCCTAAGGGGCATGGTACTCTGAAATGGCCCCCAAGAGGAAGCATTTCAGCCAAGAATAAAAGTCATGAGCTTCAGAGGCTACCTGAGTGGATCAAAGTGTTGGGTTAACACTCTCCTTGTGGGGATTGTGTAATGGTCATAGGGATTGTACAAACCTCCTCAGGGGCAACTGCATAATTGTTATAGGTATTGTATAATTGTCATAAAACTAAAAAATCTTTTAAGAAAGAAACATTTCAAGAAAAGGAACTCGATAACACTTTGAATCTAGAAGATGACTTGTTTGAAGAAGGCACCATGAAGATGCCTCAAGAAACCTCCACAGCATCAGAAGACCCAGAATGAACAATGGAATATAATTGATTGAACTGTGTGAGGTTGAACACATTTACATTGTATGTATACTCCCAAAGAGGAATGCCCCCTACTTGACTTTTTGTCAATGCACCTAGGAATCATTGGTTTTCTTCTCTTTTCCTTTTATCCCCAAATTATTGCAATTTATTAGTTGGTTATGTTTACAAGATTCATTGGGGGGAATAGTCTTCCAAATGATCTCGGGGCAGGGCGTGGGGGAATTGTGTAATTTGAATCTGTTATCCTAAAACTACAATCCCCAGGAAAACTACCCCCCTCCTGTCATTACCATGCTGACATAGACAGGATTAAAAGTCATGAGCTTCAGCACCCTACTCACCTCCTGTTATTACATGCTGACATAGACAGGATTTAAATTGGGTGGAATTCTGTGTCTACCTCTCTTTATCCTTCCCATCAGCAGCTTTGGTGGAGTGTGCTTTTGAGCAGATAGAAAACACTTAGTCACATGTTTATATTTTCTCAGATAATAAACTTTATAAAAATTACTACTTGAAGTATTACACATTACTGGAACTCCTACAGTAGTTGTATCCTATGCAACAGTTCTTTTTATATACCTGAAGTCACTATCTAGACAATGCCTTGACACAAGCAAGGTAGTATCTGTGCTTTAAAATTTGATTACCCCAAAGCTCAACTCCTTGATCTATAGATTCAGAAATAAAAATGTGAAAGGGACCTCAAATGATTTTTAAAATTGACATTAACATTCTTTAATTGCTATTATGAAATATTATTTCATTAATTTATTAGAAACAAATATAATCCTTTTAGATTTATTCATCAATCCTTCCCTAAATTGTCTCTCCTCCAATAAAGAAATATCTCTCCTAATATGCAATCATAAAATTATATTTTTGTCAGTTTTTTTAAAATAATTTTTTTAAGATTCATTTAATCCTAGTAAATTAGGTCATGTAATTTCAAGGACCTATTAGAGGATTTGATAATAATTAATTACAAAGTATTTAGAAGATGGAGCAGCCTGATATAGTCCTGTTCTAGGCATCAGAGAAGTGTGGATAATTTTTTTCAAAAGTTCTTGCCAACATTGAACTTTCACATTATTGACAACATTATTTTAGTTAATACAATCACTGACTTTCCCTAAGGTTAAGGCTGAATTAACTATAAATAGATTTTATCTAGGTTCCAGAAAATACCTTTCTACCTCAGGGAACTGAATTTAAAAGAAGACAATCAAATCTAAAGAATCAGACATCCACTCCCAATCACCCTAGCCTGGGGAAGACAATCAACTCTCCAATACCTCTTAATCAGCATAGCCTTTGGCTAGTCAATAAAATCATGCTGCCAGGCAGTTGATCTTCCCCTTCCCTAAGCACTATATAAGCTTGTTGAATCCTCCACATTTGAATTCCCACCTTCTACAGTTCAGCAGGTAGTCTAACATCATCAGGTATATATTCCTAACTGGAAATACAATACTCCCAGGGCAGTGGCATTATGTGATGTTTCTTGATTTTATATGACTTACCTTTTTTAAAAAGCTGTTATTAGGATTGTTCTGATAGTTCTGATTTTTTTAATGTTAGAAGTATTTGTGAGTGTTAATTCACAGGTAAGATCTACATTGAGGAAGAGTGTTATTAAGTGGATTTCTATGAATAATGGAAGGTAGTGATTGGCAATCATTCAAATCATAATCAAAAGACAAAGTTTCCCATTACCATAAGACAGATTATATAATTACTATTGATATTATAAATTTTCTCATGAGAACCCAAGGAAATCATGCTTTAATGAATAGGGGAATCCTTTGGCAATGAGCTTTCAGTTGTTTTACTCTTAGGTAACACATTTAAATTTTTTGTTGCAAAGATATTGGAGTAGTTTGCCATTTTCTATGGCAACTCATTTAATATAGGAAAATACTGAGGCAAAAAGAGTTAAGCTTTTTGCTCATGGTCATACAACTAGTAAGACTCTGAGATCAGATTTGTACCCATGTCTTTTCAACTCTTGCACTGGTGCTTAATCCACTTTGCCACCTAGCTACTGTTGGGAAAATTTAGAACTCTTTTCATTGATACATAAATTTATTTTAATTTGTAATTAAAATTAGAGTGAAACATCAACAAAATGTTTAATTTTTGTTAACTTGTGTTAAAAATTAAATTTATGTTATAATTATTATCATTTGGAAAATAATTTCAGAAGATAAAACTAAGGCCTTTTGGGAGTTTCCATTCATTTTTTTTTCGTTTTATTCATTTCTACAGTGTTTTTTTTTTGTTGTTGTTGTTTTGTATCATATGTCCTCTATTGGTTCTTGATAAAATTTCCAATTCAAAATCATTTAATAGTCATTCATTTTTCTTTAAATTTCTTTACTCTGGAGATCTGAAGATTAAAGTAGCAATATTTGTGAGTATATTTCTTTTGACACTATTCTGTTCCATGTTCAATGTCCTACATAAGAATCAGTAAAATATTGATGAATGATACTTTTAACTCAAATAAATACATATCTAAACAATTGAAGAAATAGCAAAGGTTCATGGGTACAATCACCTAATATAAAGAAATAATTTTAGCTTTATTAATTCAGTAACAAAGAAATATTTTATAGAGCTAGTTAAAATAATAACAAAGTTACTCTAGAATGTTTTTCCAGAAAAAAAATATTACTTAGTGCCCCTTGTCATATACTATCACCACCCCTTTAAAATTATTAACTGCCCCCAAATGCACCTGTGGTCATCACTGGCTCCCTGAATTGCTGCAGCACCCAGCATGGGAGGGATGGGGTGTGGAGCCCACTTTGGGAATCACTGCTCTAGAAGAACACAAAGAAAAGAATATCAAAGGACTCAATAAAAAAGAAAAGAATTTGTGGTCTAGCAGTACTAAGTTTCAAATTACATAACAAAGCAGTAATCATAAAATAGTTTGCTTTTGGTTAAAAATAGTGATGGCTCAATGAAAAAAAAAAAGATACATAAAACAGAATGATAAATGACCATTGTAATCTAAGTGTTGATGAATATAAATTTCCCAGCTATTGGGGAAAGAACTCAATATTTCCAAAAGTTTCTAGGAAAAAGAAAGATCAGTTTGAAAGAAAGTAGACATAAATCAACACTTCACAGCATAAACCAAGCTAAATTTAAAAAGATATATATTTTCAGCATAATGAATAATATATTTAGCAAATTAGGGTACCATGAGGAAAAAGTACTACAAGATATATGAATAAGGGAAAATTTCTTTGACCAAATAAAAGATAAAATGGATCACAGACCATAAAATGTGTAATTTTAAATGTGTGAATTTTAAAAATGTTTTTGGAAATAAAATTCTCATTCAGACAAAATCAGATGAAAAGCAATAGACTAAAAAAAACCCTAATCAAACTGTACAAACTAATAGCAGAAATTAAAGGTGATCAACAGTGGAAGATGTAGTTACTCTTATTAGTTCAATGATCTATGAAAATTCTGACTCATTAAAACAAACAAAATTTAAAAACAACAACTGTGCTACACCAGAAAAAATCAATGAAAACTGAGTACAAGTTCAAATAGCTTTTATTCACTTCATATGCCTAGGTTTTCATAATTGCAACACAGCAAAAAGGGAATTATGTTTACAGATGACTTTACATGTGTAATAGCCATCATATTGCTTGCCTTTTAAGTGGGTAGGGAAAAGACTGGAAAACAAGAAAATTTGGAATTTATTTTTTAAAAGGTTGGTTAAAAAAAACTGTGCTAAACTAATTACATACACTGTCTCATTTGAATTTTATAACTATCCTACTAAAAAGTGATATTATATTCATCTGAATGTTTAAGAATCTGAGACAGAAAGAAATTAATTTATTTGCCCAGGTTAACACTGTCCCTAAATGTCAGTTATTTCAGCTCTTTCTGATTCTATTCCCAGACACATATCCACTGTGCCCCTAAGATACCTAATAAAAAATTCATTTCCTCCTCATGAAAATCCTGGAATTCAGATACTGCTTTAGCCCCATTTTTCCAAAAGCTAACACAAGGAGAAAACAGTTAAGTTACTTGCCAAAAGGCAAACAACTAATATATGAAAAGGGATTAGAAATCAGTTCTTCCTAACTATTGGTCCAGTGCTCCATTCATTACACTAGCTCTTTCTAAAATGCCCTAATACTCTAAAGTATGTGAGGAGTTAAAATAGCCTTTTCTGGTTGTCTACAGAACTTTACTACAAGCCCTTGCAAGGACCCTGGACTTAAGCAATACAGAAATAACACTGAACAACAAAATCCTAGAGCATGGAAGGTACATAATGGATGCTTAATGGAATTAGGTAAACCTATAAACATTCTCTCTTATTACTGTATTCATTATTTCCATGGTATGATCATATAAAAATAATTAAAATTTTCCAGTGCTCCAGGGAAATGGCCTGATGGGAAATGAGAGACTGATAAAGTCTCCTTCTATCTTCTGGCAGTACAGATAACATGAACAAGCTACAGCATATTCCACCTTCAGAAAAACAGGTAACATTGTTCTTTGTGAACTATTCAGTGCTTTAGGATTCAAGTATATACAATGCTAGCAATTAAGTTCAAGAGGCCAATAAAAAAGGCTTTTGTGGGGGTGAATGGGACAATTAGGAGATTAGTGATTAATTCATTCAAATTTAAATTATCAAAAATTACTTTAGGAAAGTCAGTTTAGATGATTATTCCTAGTTACTGCCAATGTCATAGACGCTTTTCTGCAATAAGTGAAATCAAATATCTTTTGCAAAGGGGAACAGATATGATAGTAAAATATGCTATCCCAGTGATTTTTAAAGTCAATGCTCTGTAACTGGCCATCATCTGAAGGAAAAAACATTTTTAATAATTCCTTCCATGTCCTTTGGAATACAAGACTTTAAAAATTAATATACATATATGTATAAGCCTTATTCATGTGCCTGATCCAAGAAGAAAAATATTTTATCTGTGGTAAAACAAAGGGAATTGAGAGTATTGAGAGTGGATAGGTATCTGAGATCTTTGTGGATTCATACCAGTTAATGAATGCATGCGGTACAAACTGAGATAGGTCCTACATCTTTAACCTCAGTGGTTTAGGATACTTCTAAAGAGGAAATTCCATCTCTTAATATTGATCTTCACTTTTCAACCAAGATTTATAGATGGTAAAACAAACAGGAAGTTACATTTTTAGCACAGGGTAACTGAAATGTATTGGGCATGGCTCTATAAACCATATCTTCTTAGCTTCAAAAGCTAACTTGATACCTAGTTCATTACCATTCACCTATAAGATATTCTTAAGTATTTTTTCCTCTTTTAGTAACCCATTATAATCTTTTGAACCAGTAGATAGTACAAATATTTTAAAATTGTTATTATTTGCTCACATATTTTGAGGACATATAGTTTCATAATTCATTTTGCATTTTTATTAAAGAAAATGACATTTGACTTTTACTTGGTGATAGAATGTTAATAGGATTTAATTTGTTATAAAATGATATATGATGTGATTCAAATTAAGTAAATTCAACACATGATACCAAAATTGATAAAAATGTCACTATAATTGGTTGAAAAAGTTCCTATTCATCTTATTTAAGTCATTTTATTCACTAACTGCCTAATTAACTGTGCAAACGACACTCAAAGACATATTCCTTCTATTCTCAGATTATGTTCTTTAGATGGAAGAAATGATCAAGATGAATGAAACTACTAAAAGCCAAGTGACTGAATTCATACTCATGGGCATTACAAACCGTCCTGAGCTACAGCACCCCCTTTTTGCTGTATTTTTCCTTAACTACATGGCCACAGCTCTGGGGAACCTGGGCCTGATCATCTTAACTAGTGTTGATTCCCACCTCCAAACCCCCATGTACTTTTTTCTCAGGCATCTAGCATTTGTTGATTTGGGGTATTCAACAACTATTGGTCCAAAAATGCTGGTCAGTTTCATAGAGGAGAAAAATATAATTTCCTATAATGGATGTGCAATACAGCTAGCTTTCTTTGTGATATTTATCAATAGTGAACTTTTTATCCTGTCAGCTATGGCCTATGACCGTTATGTAGCTATTTGCAAGCCTCTCCTCTATACAATCATCATGTCTGATAGAGCATGTTGGATCTTGGTGGCTAGCTCATATCTCTATAGCATCGTGATAGACTTAGTGGTGACAATAAAAATTTTTAAATCATCTTTCTGTGAATCTAATGTATTAAGGCATTTCTACTGTGACAGTCTCTCCCTATTGTCCATTATGTGCTCAGACACAAGTGAAATTGAACTAATCATTATGACCTTTAGTGTACTAAATCTGATTCCTTCCCTCTTGATTATCCTTTTTTCCTACATACTTATTCTTGTGGCCATCCTTAGGATGAACTCTTCTGAGGGCAGTCACAAAGCTTTCTCCACCTGTGGCTCTCATATAACAGTGGTGGTTGTGTTCTATGGGACACTTTTCTTTATGTACCTGCAGCCACAATCTAACCATTCCTTTGACACAGATAAGATGGCCTCTGTTTTTTACACTCTGGTCATTCCTATGCTCAACCCTTTAATTTACAGCTTGAGGAACAAAGAGGTGACAGGTGCTTTGAAAAGACTCTTTAAAAAATTGATATAAGCTTTCTCTTTAGCATCCATTGTAAAGTATGGGTCTGTTGCATTATTAGAAGAAAGGGAATTGGAATTTCTGCTAGCTTTCTTCAAATTCTCCTTTATTCTTCCCTCTGCTTTTAGAGAAAATTCATAGAATGTATTCAGAAAATGATATTTATTATTTTTTTAATTATCAGCCTCCATTTTATCCTAATTTCGAGAATCACTTAATTGAAGGGTGTTCTTAGAACATTCATTTTAAAAATACCTCTATTAATAAAAAACTATTTCATATATTCTTAAATAATTAACACACTAATTGTGTTGAAGTTTGTTTTAACTGACCTGCTTTTAAATAGATCTTATTGTGAATAAATTTATCCTCATATTAATCTCAATTTCCCCTCTACAACATTCAACATCTGCTCTTTGTCTTCTCTGTAAAGCAGAACACTTTGATTACCTGTTCTTTATGAATATTGTTCAATTTCTGGAGAAGGGTTTAGCCCTCTTCCCCAATCATTATTCTCAGGTGATTCATACTTGTGCTACAATAAAAATATTCATCAATGCAGGTTGTTCAAATGTCTTTATGAAGATTTAAGTTTATAAAGCTTAAAATAAATTAAGACTTTTGGGGACTTCTTAACAATTTCAGGAACCAAATTCAAAGAACAGATTTGTAATTTGTTAACTGCAATATATTGGAAAATAAATTTATCTTCTCTTGCTCATACTCATTTCTAAAATGTGAGAATTGGATGACATGAAGTTTACTTATTTACATGCAATTTTAGTTAAAAATATGCTTTGCTATGATGAACCTATACTTTATACTAACAACTTAATACATTCAACTAATACTCAAATATGTGGTTTTTTTTCTCTTCAATGTAATTCTTCCCGCCCTTTGTTTACTCTGGCACTTATTAAGGCCCTTCATGAATACTGTTACTGGAAATTGAACACAATATTCCCAATAGGGTCTGGTTAGGTAGAATGCAACCAGATTATCACATCCTATGTCAGGATGCCATGTCTATCTTAATGGAGATCACATTAACATATTCTTGTTGCGATATAATACCCCACATTCATAGTGAATTTAGAATCCACTAAAAACTCCATATTTTTCTTCATTGAAATTGTTAAATTATTGCTCTTTCCTATCCTTTAAGGCTGAAGATTTTTTAAAAACCCAATTTAAATATAATACTTTACATTTATCCCATTTGAATTATAATTTTTCTATTTCATTTAACAAATTTTTCACGTTGTAATATCCAGATATTCCATTTTCTGGATTGACATTTTCATGCTAACAACCACCTCCAGCCCAAAGAAGAAATAATTTTACACAGCTTTAAGATGGAATGCACTAGAAAAAATATTGTAATTGTACCCAAGTTACAAAGAACACAAAAAGACTAATCAATAGAAAAACTACACAAAAGACTGCTATAGGAATAAAATGAAGAGAAATAAAATGAAGAAAATAAAATCTAATTAGATTCCTGAAGAATCATAGTGCTAAATTTGGTGACTTGAATTTAACCTAACCAAAGTGGTCAGAAATTGGAAAACAGGAGTAAATGGAGAATTCAAACAAAATGCTCTGTAATAAAGTTTAAAATTTCCATTTACATATGTTAGCCTGCTCTCTTTTTCCTCTCTTTAATCTTTTAGTTTTAGGCAAACATTTTAGAGTATAGTTTGATTTTTTTTGCCTGTTCCTATGCTCTTTCCTGAAAGATATTTTTTTTTTTTTGGCAGAACAAAAAGAAATAAGTGTACTTCACAAGTCCTCTTCATGGAAGGTTCAATAAGGACCACCATGAGAAACAAACGCAGTATGCTATCAGATAAATATCAATTGTGCAAAAGATGAAAGTTTGAAAACCTAATTTAGGAGGAACACAAAACCCTGAGAGTTTCTTCTCCCTCCAGATACCGAATCAATGTCAGTATTTACCTGTGCTCTGGGTTCAAATATTGTAGATTGTCATCCTCATCATTAGATATCATAAAAGTCATTTAGAAAAGGCTTCCCTTGTTACTCAACAAGGAAAAGTTGACAAGGAAAGTGAGACTACTCTGGGAAGCAGCATTGAAACAATAGTACATAGGAAAAACAGAGGATAAGTTCTCAAGAAAGGAGTATTGAACATATGCCCATTGGGTCTTTCCAAAGAACTTACACAGATTTAGGTCTTCCCCTTATTTGGAGACTAAGAAACTGCAGTTTCATCTAATCACTGCTAAGGAAATTGTTTCATCTAATCACTTCTGAAGACATTTAAAGAAATAAGATTCAGGAGACTCAAACAATTAGAGAGCACTTGAGCTATTAACTACACCATTATGTATAGACACACACACACACACACACACATCCATCCATAAAGGACAGCTTCAATTCTGACCCTATAATCACTTTAAAAAATACTGATGATTTAAACTTTTCGTATGGTGGATATTTTAAAGATTATTATCAAATAAAATCATCAGTAACCCTACAACAATATGTTACATATTCTTTGTTAATTAAATTTTAACACATAAACTTTAACAGAAAGAAGGAAATGGAGGGGAAGAAAAAAGCAAATTTTTCACAGAGATGAATCTCATTTTAATGCATATCAGGTTTAGAAACTGGTAGGAAAAAGTTTGTGGCCTTCAGGGGAAAGAGGCCTAGGGGCAAGGTTTCCCTTGAAGTATAATTGACTGATTAAGAAAGTGCCAGGTTGTTAGATCAATTTTTTTTTAATTTTCTCTTACTGCTTCTTCCAACTTCCAGAAGACATGTGACTCTACATTAATCAGCATGACTTTCTCTTCTACATTTTTCTTCAGTAAGAAAGGACTTGGGAAGAGTTTAGATCAAGTGCTCTGGGAGGGACCTAGAAATTCTTTCCTGAATATATGAAGTCATGAGGAGCAGAGAAATCACTATTGAATTATCAACTGATTTTTTATGAATTAAAAAAAAATAAAGTGGTGACATTTGTCCTTTTTTTAAGCAGTGAATCATAATTAGTGTTGCACAAACCTAAAACTTGCAACACAAGATTTCTCTTGGTCTGCTAGGAAATGTGTAAAGGGAACCCCTTCCTCTCAGGATCATGAACTTTCTGATTATCTGAGCCAGCCTGTTAGCGACCCAGAACTAGGTGTTACCAGACTAGTTTAGAGAGACTTTGATTGGTTCCTGAGATGTGGTAGATCACCACAGAGGGAAAGGATGGGACATGGAGAAGGAGGACTATAAAAATGAGACCATACAGGAGGCTGGGTTCTTCTCTGGAGGTCTTTGCCTGAGTCTGCAATTCAGCATTGGTGGCTAGGGCATAAGACACTCTTGTGGGCTGGTAAGATTAGGGGAGTAAACTAGGAAATATTCTTTTATTTCCTTCCTTCCTTATTTCTTTCTTAAACTAAATTTATACTAAAATTAAATTGTTTAAAACTAGTATCATCCTTGTGGTGTAAGGGTTATTTAACTAATATTATATTTCCAAACAAATTTCTTAATATTACATTTAGTATATTGCATTTGGTATAATTATAAACTTTTCAATATTACAGAAAACAGAATTATTTAATTAATAAGAATTTCATTACTAAAATATTTGAAAACATGTACTTTGTATAATAACTTTGATGTTTCTCCAGATTTAAATTTTTTATACAAAAAGTAGCTACTAATAATTATACTGTTCCCCAGTAGTAAGTTATGTCCACCTGCCTTCCAAACCTGTGAAACATAAGAATTTCAGAGATACCTTCTCCCTGTTGTATCCATACAATGGTAAAAGTGGTCTTAGGGTTGGTTTTGTTTTGTTTTAATTTGTCTTATTTATTTAGTGTTTTCCCCTTAAACAGATTATTCTGTTATAGTGAGAATAATGTTAAAGTGGTTTCACAATACACATTTTATGATAGGTCAATTGAATAAATAATTATATGAGCAATAGTTACCATTTGTAGACAGAATACATGAAATGACCAGTGAAACTTCAAAACAATATTCTAAAGTAGACATAGATATTTTAAAACCATTTTACAGATGAAAAATCAATCATCAAAAAGTTTAGACAAAATATGAAGTCGTTTAAACCATAAGCATTGAAGACAAGGTTGAAACCAAGTTTTCTTGATTATAAATCTAATGTTATGTATTTTATCTCATATACTTCCTTGCCACTCAATTCTGGGAAATAGTTATTTAATATGATCTTTGTTATTATCACCATCAACCTTAATCATCATCAGTAATTGTTGTTATCATCATCATCAATTAAACATTTCCCCAATAATTATTCTTAGGTTCATCCAAAGGATCAGCTAAAGCATTATATGAAAGGAAATATAAGGGTCAGTGTAATATAATATTTAAGATAATCATGAAATTCAAAGTGAAAATATACAGGAAATGAATATGTTGCAGGGAATATTCGGATCTACAATCAAAGAGAAACCAAATGTATTCATATACTTTGAAGTCTTCATTAACTAAAAAATAAATCAGGAATGTGATACAGAGAGGGGACATAACAGTTTTGAAGGCTTTTGCAAAGTTCTTATGTCAGTTAAGAGGTTTTAGAATCTTGGGAAAAGTTTCAGTTGGTTCTGGGAACTCATGCAGGGAACCAGGGTCTAGCTGAGCTTCTTCTTGAGATTGAAACCTGGCCTAGATTTGCAGTTTCTTTTGAGATTTGTTAATTAACTAAATCCTTTGAATCTCCCTACCCTACCTTATTCCTACCTTCATTTCCCCTACCTAAATGTCTGAGGAGAGTGAATAGGAGAGTGGATCTGAGAATTAGTTCAAATCTGTGTTAGTTTAGTCTCACCTTCCAACAAATTATCTATTGAGTCTTTGTAGCCAACTTCCTAAACCCTTTTGATTTCAAAATCACCTTGAGAGCTGAGTAAAGGCAGGTCCTTTCTCGGTCTCACATTCCTGCCTCCCTTCCCCCACCTGAGGTTTCTCTAAGGGGCTGCTAGGGCTTCCTTAATCCTCTACCCTGCCAATCTATCCTAGAAAACAATAAACCCTTTTGTGTTAAAACAAGACCTTTTGGCTACTTCATTAGTTAATTAGTAAGAGAGGGAGGAAGGGAAAGAGGAACAACATACTCTCTGGAGATTTTGAGGGAAATTGAGGGTATCCATTTTGGAGGAAGTGTAACTTCAATATGAGTCCTTCCTGTGAAACTGACTAAAGCCTTAAGTCAGTTTCTAGCTGTCTTGGCTGACTCTAACATGGCTCTGTAAAGTGTCCTTTTACTCGAAGGGATCAATCTATTTCCCTTCAGTGTTTTGTCTTTAACCTGAGTCCCAGTCAGTATTTCCCTGCTACTGTTTGCCTGCCTAGATTAATTCATCCTCTCACTTGTAACCCTTGTTACCTCAGTGTTATACTCCCTAAGCTCAGACATTCCCTTATTTCTCCTACCACCTCAACTACCATCCCTCATCACTGAGCTTTCCTCATCCACTATATTGCCATAACTTCCCTACTACCTAGTCTATTCCATTGATTACCTCCAGCCTTGGGTAGCTTGCCTTGTCTTATTCCCTCATCCCACCAGCTATTACCCCTAGCTTCAGCCTCATATTACATCCTGAATATTTCCCTACTAAACTCTCCAAATCCCCTCATTACATCTTTCCAAATTGCCCTATTACAGGAAATATTTAATAAGTACCTACTATGTGCTAAGACCTTAGCTAAGTGCTGGGGTTAAAAGAAAAAATTAAAAAAAAATCAAAAGATAATCTCTACCTCTGAGGGGTTGAAAATTGAATGATGGAGGCATTATGGAAACATATACTACCCCAGCTTTATGTAAGTAGAAGAGGAAATAATCATTAGAAGTAAAGTACTTTAATTAAGAGATGTTGCAGAAGATTTCCTATGGAAGACAACATTTTGGAATTTAAAGGAAGCTGAGGAGAACATTAGGCAGAACCAAGGAGGGAGAATGTTCCATAAATGGGGGAAGTGATAAGAGAATGTCCAGAGATGAGAGAAGCATCTTCTTTATTTATTAGCAAATAATTGAGTGTCATTGAGTTGGAGAGTGGAAGGGGAGATAGTTTTTATTTTGTTTTAATTGGAAAGTAAGGAGGCTATCAGGCTATAAAGAGTTCAATCATTTATACTAAGCAAAGCACTGGGCTAAACATTTGGACAAGAATAGAGAACAACCCATATTTTCAAGGAGTGAAAATATGTGGGGTCCCTAATAGGCCTAGATAATACATAGAGAATATTTGAGCAATAAGTCAAATAAAAAGAGCTTTAAATATGACGACATATGATAAAATGTCTTTAATTGCATTTTATGTCTCTTTTTTAGCATGAATCATATTTTCAAAAACATTCATAGTGGATAAATTTCATTTTTAGCTTAATAGTTGGGGCCACAGGATTTACTAAAGTCCTATGTATCTTTACTAAAGGATTCATCCCCACTGAAGCAATTTCTTGAGATGTTAATGGAAAGAAGTCTAAGACTATGACTGATATGTAGAGGCTACTGCCACTCCCAAGGCTCATTGGGGTACCAATTGCAGGTGACAGGTGTTTGTAGAAATGAGAAGTGATGATTCATTCTCCACAATAAATGATTCTGTCAAAGATGATATTAGAGACCTAGCTTGAAACAGGACTAGTTTTCTATGTACCAGATGTCAAAATAATATTTGACATATATAAAAATATTGCACAACTGAAAACATTGTCTTAATCTTTTTTTTAACACTTATCTTCCATCTTAGAATTGATACTGAATATTTGGTAGGACTCTTTCTTTGATCATTTTGCCAAATAGTTTATATAGTATTGAAATTAATTGTTCTTTAAATGTTTGAAAAAATTAACTTGTAAATCCATCTGACCCTGAGGATATTTTTTAGGGAGTTCATTGATTGCTTGTTCAATTTCTTTTTCTGAGCTGGGATTATTTAAGTATTCTACTTCCTCTTTTGTTAATCTGGGTAATTTATATTTTATAAATATTCACCCATTTCACCTAGATTGTCAGATTTTTTTATCATATTCTTGGGCAAAATAGATCCTAATGATTACTTTACATTTCTATGTTAAGATGGCTGTAGAGTAGCAGCAAGACACTTCACTCTCTTAACCAACCCATACATGATACCTCAAAAGGACACAAAAGCCAAATCCAGATGAACAAAGGGACCCCACAATAGAGTATGTGGGATTTGGGCATTTCCACGCTATAGGGGATGAAATAGCTCCCAATAAAATGTGAGCTGATCTACCCTCTTACAATGCCAGAGACAGCAGACAAGAGTTAGAGCAAGCATGGGGCCTTTCACTAAGTTCTTGGAAGCTAACTAGGACCACCAGGATCTTGCTCCTGAGAGCAGCAAGACTTAAGACCCCAAGAGGCTAAAGAACATGGAACTTGAACTTAGACCTTGGGCATGGATCTAGAGAGGAGAAGGGTGACAGACAGTGGAAGCAGCATGCTGAGACTTGTAAAGAAGCCTCTGGCAGAGGAGCAAGCAGGGGGCAATCTCTGGATTCCTGGCATCTGACATGGACAACCAGGAGGCTTGACCCTGAGAACAGCTAGACTTGAAACCCCAGGAGCCTAAAGAGAGCAGACCTTTAGCATGAGGATAAAGCTGAGAGGGGCTGCACTGCACTGTGACTCATAAAGTAGCCTCAGGCAAAAACTGCTCCACAGCTCAATACACCGAGAATGTGCCCACCTCACTCAGATTTCTGACTGAGAAGGAAACACCAGCATAATAATGGCAAGCAATGCCCAAGAACTAATCAAGAGAAAAAAAAAGAGAAAAGCATTAACACTCAATAACTTTTACACTGAAAAAATCCAGACAACAGAAGAGACAGTGAGGGAGGGCAAGGCAGGGAGCTGCTTGACCCTTGCAAAACATTTCATTGCAAGACATGGCAAGCAGGCCCCTGACAAAGTGCATAGATGTGAAAACGCCCTAACTGCAGACCCCTGACCTAGTGCTAACTCCCTAACTGCAGACCCCTGACAAGTACATAGATGTGTCAATGCCCTAACTGGAAGAGATGCCTATGAACCCCATAGGCTGATAAGGGGCGGGCATAAAACTCCTGTACTCAGGAGCCACAGGGGGAGCTCTTAGGCTGAGCTCCCCTGGAGCACACCAGATCAATAAATGACCCTTCTTGCTTAATTGCATTGTCTGCTGGTCTTCTTTGGTAGTGGGCTATGACTCAGACCCCAACAAAAGCAGAGGAGGACAAGCAAATAAACACATCCTAACTTTCCCCAAAAAATGAAAATTGGTCATGAGTTCTTGAAGAGTTCAAATCTGAGATCATGAGAAAGATGGAAGAGATTTGGCAAGAAAAGTGGAAAATAGCTCAAAAGGAAATTAACAGTTTAAAAGACAGAAACTCCCAATTGGAGAAAGATGCTCCAAAATCAAATGAAATGATAAGCAAATTGGAGACTCAAATTAAACAGCAGGGAACCATGAAAAACAGGATAGACCAAATTGAAAAGGAAAATCAAAAATTTATAGCATGATTAATTTCATATTCATTGGAGATGAATTAACCCTTTTCATTTTTGATATTGGTAATTTTAATTGGTAATTTTCTTTTCCTTTTTTAATTAAATCAACCAATTCTCTGTATTACTGTTGTTGCTTTTTTATTTTTCATGAAACCAATTCCTAATCTTACTCCATAAATCAATGGTTCTCTTATATTTAATTTCATTCATTTCTCCTTTAATTTTCAAAATTTTCAAATTAAGCCTTAATTGCTGATTTTTAACTTATTCTTTTTCTAGTTTATTTTTAGTTGCATGCTCAATTCATTGATTTGCTTTTTCTCTATTTTACTGATATACACTTTCCCCTAAGAACTGCTTTGACTGGATCTAATAAATTGTGATATGTTGTTTCCTCATTTTCATAGTCTTTAATAAAATCATTGTTTCCATAATTTTTCTTTGACACCTCTTCTTAAGAATTAGATTATTTAGTTTCCAATTACTTTTTAATCTGTCTTTCCCTATGGATAATAATAAAGAACTACTGACATTGAATTGAATGAAGGCCCAGCCAGCTGCCTCTTTCCATCTGCCTGTCCTGGCTAACTTGGGTCCTGGTGGTATTAAAAAAATTTTAAATTAAAAAAAAAAAAGAGCTTGCATGTTGGTGTAAAGAAGAACCTGGGTGGGACTACAGTAAATCTAGTTAACAATAAAATGCAAAGCTGTACCAAGGTCCTAGTAAGCTGTAAAATGCAGTTAATCAGAGTGCCTTTTTTTTTGTTAAAATGTTTTTAATTATTAGAATGCATAAGTTTTTTTAATATGTAAATAAAAAAGTTTTAAAACCTGACTGGTATTGCCGTGGTATCTTTGGAAGATAGATGTTGCAGGAAGAAAAAGTGTTCATCACTGACTGGTGATGGTTGGGATTTGTTTGAAAAAAAGAAATAAATGCCAAAAATTATGGGATTTGTATGTTAGGTAAATCCTACTGTAGGATAAGAATTTCCATCCCCAATTATGTCAAATATTTGTATATATGGCAAGCATTCTGTACTGGTTATCCATGACATCATTTTCTTAGATTTAATTATTATTAGAATTTGGCTTATTTACCTCTAATCTCAGTATCTGTACTTGTTAAGTGTTGTAGAAACTGCTCTATCCACATTTTGGGATTCTTTTTGTGTGACATAATCACAGATTGGTTTGCAACTTGGTACCATAAATCTAGCACCAAGTAAAATTATCCAATTAATGGCATTGGTGCAAATACAGCCTGTTTAGGAATTGGGAATTTCATGCCTTGTAGCAGGGGAATTGTACATGTGCATTCACCTTACTGTTTGGCAGCCTAATTTCTATTGAATGGTAAAGTGAACTGAACATTATCTTTTTTTCCAATAACAATTGTGATTTTGACAATTCATTGTACCATCTTGTATTAATTTGCATAATAAACCTTGATGGACTAAAAGGAGAGTAAAAAAAAAAAAGAAAAGAAATGATTGTAAAAATTGAAAAAAAAACAGTAATCATCCTTACTTTTAGCAAAGCCTGGATAGCCTGAATATACTTTTTGCCTTCGAACAGAATTAATGGACATCTGTGTATGGTGGGCATTAATTTACTGATAAAATCTACAATAAAGAAGAATATTGGTAAATGCCATTCTATGCAGAATTGCAGAGAATGTCTCTCAACCCATTCAGATCAGTATAAAAAACCCACACTTAACAATACAATAAATCAGAATATACTTTTACTTTTTCTAATTATCCATTTCCTAATGAGGCCCAAGGTAAAATCATACTTTAATGCATATGGGAACACTTTGTATAGAAGTGAGCTTTATGTTAAGCAAATCAGGATGTCTTAAAACTCTTTTCTCTTCAAATCCTTTTAATAAAACAGTCCCTGATCTAAAGAAACTTGCGTGCTATGAGAATAAAACAACAATGCATGGTGCTGAGAGGGAAAAGGTCAATCCAGGACAAAAGGGAAATTATAAATCTTTTATGAGGCATATAGTAGCCCAGAATTTTGATGAGATGGGGAGGTTAGTGGAGGTCAATATTATAGTCTGTTCAGATCTGTTAAATACAAGGATTTTAATCCTTCAATTGGGGCATGGCTGAACAAATTGTGGTATCTGTTGGTGATGGAATTCTATTATTCTGAAAGGAATAAAGAACTGGAGGAATTCCATGTGATCTGTAATGAGCTCCAGGAATTGATGCAGAGTGAAAGGAGCAGAACTAGGAGAACATTATACAGAGAGGCTCATACACTGAGGTATAAATGAACATAACAGACTTCTCTGCTAGCAGCAATGCAAGAATCCAGACAAAGGCTGAGGGACTTAATAGAAAGAAAACTAGCCACATTCAGAGGAAGAACTGTGGAAGGAGAAACACAGAGGAAAAACAACTGCTTGAACACATGGGCTGAGGGGGATATTATTGGGGATGGAGACACTAAACAATAACTCTAGTCCAACTATCAATAATATGGAATTATGTCTTAATCAATGATACATGTAAAACCCAGTGGAATTGTGTGCTGGCTAAGGGGCACTAGGGGGTTTGCAGAGAGGGAAAGAACATGAAACATGTATCTATGGGAAATATTCAAAATAAAAATAAAAATATTTATAAATAAACAAACAAACAAATAAATAAAAGGATGTTAGATAAGTGGGGAAATTGCTTCCTAGACAAAAAATCAAATACTGTTAGTTCACATAATAGATGGGGAGAAAGATATAGGGCATGTCAGAATACTTTATTGTTGGAATCATTCATCTTCTTCTGCATTGTCATAATTAAGGATTACTTACTTTGGTTCTTCCTCATTTAATTTACAAACAATTTTGTTAAGTTAGGCTAAATATATCTCTTCCATATCCTACTCAGCTCATCTGGGCTTCTATGTACTAAGCTACAGAAACTCATCAAAATGAGAACTAAATCAAAGTTCTCTATAATTATTGTTATGGAAGAGAATCTTACTGATACTATGAACATGGGAAAGCAGATTCATTTGTTCATGGATTCAACTGGATTCATCTCCCAAAAGCTAAGCATCAAGTAAAAACAACAGCCAATTTATATAGGGTTCTATACATGCTGAAGCTAAGGATGAGGGGAGGGGTCAGGATTATGAGTAAGACTGAAGACATCTGACTATTCTTGTTTACAGAGCAGACAGAGGACCCAGACAACCCAAGATCAGAGCAGAGGTGAGGGAAGTCAGAGAGGACTGTTAAGGGGTAGCAGGAAGTGATGTTCCTGGGATTCAAGGCCAGGACACAGCCAGAGAAAAGAGGGGACAAGAAGAAGTACTCAAATAAGGTTTATTCCTTTTATTCTCAGAATATGTTCTCTGAATGGAAGAAATGATCAGGTTAAATTTAACTATTGGGAGAGAGATGGTTCAATTCTTCTTCATTCTGAGTATCATAAAATATTTTGCTCAGCTTTTCCTTAAATAACTGACCATAACTCTGGGGCTTTTTAGGCTAATTATCAACACTAGTATTGATTCTTATCTCCAAATGCCCATGTCCCTTTTTCCTCCTTAAACATCTCACATTTGTTGATCTTGGTTATGAGTATTGGTCCAAAGATGCTAGTTTGTTTCAAAGAAGAGAAAATTTTCCTTACATTTAGTGCATGTGCAATAAAGCTAATGGATATTTAACACTAGTGATTTTTTTTTCTTGTCAGCCATAGACTATATAACTACTTTGTAGCTATCCTCAAGCCCTTCTGTATAAGTTTATCATTGCAGACAGGGTATATCTCATCTTGGTGGCTCTGTCATGTCTTTATAGAATAGCTGTAAACGTCCAGATTAAAATAAACATTTTTAAATGATTCATCCTTAAATCAAATGTATTAAGAAATTTCATCTATGATATCCCTTCATTATTGCTTATTATATGCTCAGATACTAACTGATTATTGTGATCATTACTGTATTTTATCTAGTTTCTTTCCTCCTGATCATTCTGATCCCCTTATATTTGAGGCCAGCCTCAAGATGAACTTTCCTAAGAGCAAAGACAAACTCTTATCTAGCTGTGACTTTCATTTTACAGTGGTAGTGTATAATTTGAATCTGTTACCCTAAAAATTATTATCCCCAGCAAAACTATTATTCCCAGCATCCTACTCACTTTCTATTGTTATGTGCTAACACAGACAGGATATAAATTGGGTGGAGTTCCATGTCTATCTCTATTTTTCCTTCCTGTTGGCAGCTTTGGTAGAGTGGGCTTTTTTGAGCAAGTAGAAAAAACTTAGTCACCTGGTTATATTTTGTCAGATAATAAACAATAAAAAGTAATACTTGAAATATTGCATGTTAATTTAAATCCTACATTCATGGTGACTAGAAGTGGGATTCAGAAACTCTTAATTCTCTCTGAGAAGATTAGTTTGAAAAGAAACTAAATTTCTCCTGCTACACCTTTTCACACCTCCTCCCCAACAACCTCCCCCCGCCCCAGTATTCTCTTCAGAGCTTCTGCCTTTTGCTGCCACTCCTACTCCTCCTGTTGCTGTTGCTGTTGCTGCTGCTGATTGAAGATGCTCTCTAGAGCATTGGAAAGTATGAATCCTTTCCCTTACATTGCCAATAGCTGAGTGTTTGCTGCTTGCCTTGGAAGCTCAGGTGTGTTTCCCTTAGGCCAGGGGTAGGCAACCTTTTTGGCCATGAGAGCCATAAACGATATATTTTTTAAAATGTAATTTCGTGAGAGCCATACAATGCTGACAGTGCGCGCTCCTGTAACAGCACCTGAAAAAAAAAATTGATTTATGGCTCCTGCAGAAAGAGCCATATCTTGCCCTCAAAAGAGCCAGATATGGCTCGAAAGCCATATGTTGCTGACCCCTACCTTAGGCAATAATTAGCCTCCTAAAGGGCTTTTACCCTGTCCATGTGGCAGGGGAAGCAAGCTGTTCCCTGCTGTTTTTACCCCTAAGGGGAAGGAAAGAAAGGTTACTCTTCCAAATAGGAAGTAGAATTGCAAGCATGGCTCCTTCTATGAAAGAGATGTGTATTACTTATCTCAAACAGTTCCCAGTTTTAGGATGCTTTTTCTTCCTACTATTCCTGAGTGCACTGGTCCTTGTGATTAGCTTGCCTGAGATTCAGGGGAGAAATTCATCTCTCTACCCATCCCCTTGCTATTCTGGACTTCCCAATCTCTACAATATATCCAATATGGCTTTCCTCCACAGTATTTTCAGCATGGAATTCTCCCTCAATATGAGAGATCCTAGAGGTGTGATGAAAAGGAACCTAGATGGATGATGATACTATGGAGGGGAAGGAACCTTAAAAAGTCTGGAGGTGGACTTCTGGTTAAGATGGCGGCAGTGTAAGGAGCAGCTGCTCGATCTCTCCTGACCGAAGCATACAGAACCCCTCAAGGGGAAATAAAAACGAGTCCAGAGGAACGAAGGAACCCCACAACAGGGCGCAGCATTGAAGGTACACAGAATCGGGGCATTTCCATGCTATAGGGGGGTGAAACAGCTCTCACTAAACCACAAGAGGAAGAAGCCCCTCCCCCACCCCCACACTGCACACCTCGCACAATGCACCAACACACAAGTGTGAAAACAGGACTGGGGCAACCAGATAATCACTGGCAGCCCCAGGGCTTATACCTGTGTGCTGCAAGGCGAGGGACCCCAGGTGGCTGGGGGTGTACACGGACTTTCCCCAAGCCTCCACGTGGGTGAAGGCATTGCCTCAGGCTGGGAGAAAGGCCCCTAAAAAAACGGCCTTTCCCAAGGGCTGAAGGCATCACCTCAGGTGTGAATAAAGATCTCCAGCCCACAGACTTTCACTACCTTCTTCGGGGGTGAAGGCTGGGCCCTAAGAGCATCTGCACAGGCAAAGGCAGTGCCCTAGGCTTGAATCACTATCTCCAGCCAAGGCTTGGACCTCCAGTGAGGAACCTGTGCAGACCCAGCGGGGCAGTGGAAGCAGCCCCTAAGACTGCTGAAGGAACCTCCGGCAGAGGGGCAGACTGGGAACTACCAGGAGGCCTGACCCCGAGGACAAGGAGACCGGAGCCCCCCTGAGCTTGCAAGGCTCAGGCAGACCCTGAGTGTGAAGACAAAGCAGAAAAGGGGCGGAGCTAACAATGGCAAGCAATAAGGAAGTCCAGAAGAAAAAGACTATCAAGAGAAACTCTGGAACACTCGACAATTTCTACACAGAGAAAATCCAGACAACAGAGGAGGGAAAAAAAAAATCCAAACCTCCCCCAAAAAATGAAAGCTGGTCACAAGCTATGGAAGAGTTTAAAAATGAAATGCTGAGGAAGATGGAAGAAATCTGGCAAGAAAATATCGTTTAAAAGGCAGAATTTTGCAATTGGAAAGTGAGACAAGTCAACTGAAGACCAAAAATGACCAGATTGAAAAGGAAAACCAAAAAATTATAGCCGAAAACCAAAACATTAAAGCCGAAAACCAAAACATTAAAGCCGAAAACCAGTCCTTAAAGGCTAGAATCAAACATTTAGAAACCAATGATCTCTCAAGACAACAAGAACAAATAAAACAAAGTCAAAAGACTGATAAAATAGAAGGAAATATGAAATATCTCAATGAGAGAGTGACAGACCAAGAAAACCGTTCTAGAAGAGACAACTTGAGAATCATTGGTCTTCCAGAAAAGGCAGAAATTAATAGAGACTTTGACTCCATACTTAAAGAAATTATTCAGCAAAATTGCCCTGAAGTTCTACAACAAGAGGGCAATATAGACATTGAAAGGATCCATAGAACACCCTCTACACTGGACCCAGAAAAGTCAACACCCAGAAATATAATAGCGAAATTGAAGAGCTTTTGAGTTAAAGAAAAAATGTTACAAGAAGCCAGAAAGAGACAATTCAAATACCAAAGAGTACCAATAAGGATCACACAGGATCTGGCAGCCTCAATGCTAAAAGACCGCTAGGCTTGGAATACAATATTCAGAAAGGCAAGAGAGCTGGGCCTTCAGCCAAGAATCAACTACCCAGCGAAACTGACTATATACTTTCAGGTGAAAGTATGGGCATTCAACAAAATTGAAGAATTCCAAGTTTTTGCACAAAAGAGAAAGGGACTAAATGGAAAGTTTGACACTCAACCATAAACATCAAGAGAAAGATGAAAAGGTAAATAAGAAACAGAGGGAAAAGAAAGAAAACTTATAGTCTTTTAAGCTTGACTCTTTAAGGGCATAAATAAGATCTAATTATCTGTATTACTAGGTGGAGAAATGCTATGTATAATTCTCTGTAGTGAACTCTATACACTATTATAATATTCATTACTATAGAATAATAATTCATAGGGAGAGGACAGGATACTAAATGGTCTAAGAAGGGTTGGAAAGACTGGGGGGGGGAATAGTAGAGGACACCAAGAAAAATCTGTGTAAATAAGAAAAATAAGATATTCTTTTACACACAAAGAGGGCATGGGAAGGGGAGGGGATAAATAATACCATAAGAAGGAGAGGAAGAGAGCATAATCAAACCTTACTCTCAGTGTAATCAACCTGGAGAAGGAAGAGTAGCTTTATTATCCATCCAGATAAAAAACTCTATCTAACAATACTAAGAAAGTCAGAAGGGATAAACCAAAGGGAACAGGGGAGTGGGGAGGCCAAAAAAGAGAGGGGAGAAGGAGGGGGAGGGAATTCATTTGGTCTTTAAAAAAAAAAAAACAAAAAAACAAAGAGGTGAACAACAAGGGAAGGGGCAGAAAGGGAAGTCAATCAAGGGAGGGGATAAGGGATACTGGCTCAAAGCAAACCACTGGTGTAAAAGAAAATAGTGTAATAAGAAGGAGTGGGTCTAGGGGAGGAAACAAAAATGTCAGTGAATACACAACTAACAATTGTAACTCTGAATGTGAATGGGATGAACTCACTCATAAAACAGAAGCAAATAGCAGAGTGGATCAGAAACTAATATCCTACCATAGGTTGACTACAAGAAACACATATGAGGCAGGTAGACACACACAAGTTCAAGGTTAAGGGTATGAGCAAAATCTTTTGGGCATCAAATGAGAAAAAGAAGGCAGGAGTGGCTATCATGATCTCTGACAAAGCCAAAGTAAAAATAGATATGATTAAAAAAGACAGGGAAGGTCATTACATCCTGATTAAAGGCAGTATAAACAATAAGGAAATAACACTGCTCAATATATATGCACCAAGTGGTATAGCATCCAAATTCATAAAGGAGAAACTGGCAGAGCTCAAGAAGGAAATAGATAGTAAAACCATAATAGTGGGAGATCTAAATTTTCCTCTTTCAGATCTAGATTAATGAAACCAAAAAATAAATAAGAAAGAGGAAAGATAGGTGAATGAAGTCCTAGAAAAATTAGATTTAATTGATATGTGGAGAAAAATAAATAGGGACAAAAAGGATTACACCTTCTTTTCAGCTGCACATGGCACATTCACAAAGATTGACCTTGTAACAGGGCATAGAACCATTGCAAACAAATGCAAAAGAGCAGATATAATAAATGTAACCTTCTCAGATCATAATGTGATAAAAATAATAATCAGTAAGGGCACCTGGACAGCCAAATCAAAAGCCAATTGGAAATTAAACAATATGATTCTCCAAAACCAATCATAGAAGAAGAAATCATAGAAACAATCAACAATTTCATTGAAGAGAATGACAATGATGAGACATCCTACCAAACTCTGTGGGATACAGCCAAGGCAGTACTCAGGGGGAAATTTATATCCCTGTGTGCATATATTAACAAATTAAGGAGGGCAGAGATTAATGAATTGGGCATGCAACTCAAAAAATTAGAAAGTGAGCAAATAAAAAACCCCCAGATGAAAACTAAATTAGAAATACTAAAAATTAAGGGAGAAATTAATAAAATCGAAAGTAAAAGAACTATTGAATTAATAAATAAGACTAGAAGCTGGTATTTTGAAAAAACAGATAAAATAGACAAAGTACTAGTCAATCTAATAAGAAAAAGGAAAGAAGAAAACCAAATTGACAGTATTAGAGATGAAAAGGGAGACCTCACCTATAATAAAGGGGAAATTAAGGCAATCATTAAGAACTATTTTGCCCAATTATATGGCAACAAATATAACAATTTAGGAGATATGGATGAATATTTACAAAAATATAAATTGCCTAGATTAACAGCAGAAGAAATAGAATACCTAAATAATCCCATATCAGAAATAGAAATTGAACAAGCCATTAAAGAACTCCCTAAGAAAAAATCACCAGGACCTGATGGATTCACAAGTGAATTCTATCAGACATTCAAAGAGCAACTAATCCCAATACTATACAAATTATTTGATATGATAAGCAAAGAAGGAGTCCTACCAAATTCCTTTTATGACACAAATATGGTACTGATTCCAAAGCCAGGGAGACCAAAAACAGAGAAAGAAAACTACAGACCAATCTCCCTAATGAACATAGATGCAAAAATTTTAAATAGAATATTAGCAAAGAGACTCCAGCAAGTAATTAAGAAGGTCATCCACCATGATCAGGTGGGATTTATACCAGGAATGCAAGGATGGTTCAACATTAGGAAAACCATCCACATAATTGACCATATCAACAGTCTAACAAACAAAAATCACATGATTATATCAATAGATGCTGAAAAAGCCTTTGACAAAGTACAGCATCCATTCCTATTGAAAACATTGAAAAGTATAGGAATAGAAGGACCCTTCCTAAAAATAATAAACAGTATATACCTAAAACCATCAACAAACATCATATGCAATGGGGATAAATTAGAAGCCTTCCCAATAAGATCAGGAGTGAAACAAGGATGCCCATTATCACCTCTATTATTCAACATAGTACTAGAAACACTAGCAATAGCAATTAGAGAAGAAAAAGAAATTGAAGGTATCAAAATAGGCAA
>NC_058135.1:276470564-276519242 GCF_016433145.1 Gracilinanus agilis
CCAAATAAGATCTGGTTAGGCAGAATGCAACCAGATTATCACATCCTATGTTAGGATGCCATGTCTATCTTAATGGAGATCACATTAGATATTCTTGTTGCAATATAATACCCCACATTCAAAGTGAAATTAGAATCCACTAAAAATTCCATATATTTCTTCATTGAAATTGTTAAAATTATTGCTCTTTCCTACCCTTTAAGGCTGAAGATTTTTTAAAACCCAATTTAAATATAATACTTTACATTTATTCCATTTGAATTAGAATTTTTCTATTTCATTTAACAAATTTTTCACATTGTAATATCCAGATGTTCCATTTCCTAGATTGACATTTTCATGATAACAACTACCTCCAGCCCAAAGAAGAAATAATTTTACACAACTTTAAGATGGAATGCACTAGAAAAAATATTTTAACTGTACCCAAGTTACAAAGATCACAAAAAGAATAAACAATAGAAAAACTACATAAAAGATAGCTATAGGAATAAAATGAAGAAGGGACTAATTAGATTCCTGAAGAATCATAGTGCTAAACTTGGTGACTTGAATTTAACCTAACCAAAGTGGTCAGAAATTGGAAAACAGGAGTAAATGGAGAATTCAAACAAAATGCTCTGTAATAAAGTTTAAAATTTCCATTTACATATGTTAGCCTGCTCTCTTTTTCCTCTCTTTTATCTTTTAGTTTTAGAGAAGCATTTTAGAGTATACTTTGATTTATCATGGTGGAATGGAAAGTATTTGCCTGTTCCTATGTTCTTTCCTGAAAGATTTTTTTTTTTGGCAGAACAAAAAGAAATAAGTGTACTTCACAAGTCCTCTGCATGGAAGGCTCAATAAGGACCATCATGAGAAAGAAATGCACTATGCTATCAGATAAATGCCAATTGTGCAAAAGATGAAAGTTTGAAAACCTAATTTAGGAGGAACACAAAACCCTGAGAGTTTCTTCTCCCTCCAGATACAGAATCAAAGTCAGTATTTGCCTGTGCTCTGGGATCAAATATTGTAGATCATCATCCTCATCATTAGATATCATAAAAGTTATTGAGAAAAGGCTTCCCTTGCTCCTAAATCTATTGACAAGGAAAGTGAGACTACTCTGGGAAGCAGCATTGAAACAATGATATGTAGGAAAAACAGAGAGGATAAGTTCTCAAGAAAGGAGTATTGAACATATGCTTATTGGGTCTTACCAAAGGCCTCACACAGATTTAGGTTTTCCCCTTATTTGGAGACAAAGATACTGCACTTTCATCTAATCACTGCTAAGGAATTTGTTTCATCTAATCACTTCTGAAGACATTTAAAGAAATAAGATTCAGGAGACTCAAATAACTAGGGAGTACTTGAGCTATTAACAACATCATTATGTAAAGACACACACACAAACACGTACACACACACACACACACACACACACACATCCATAAAGGACAGCTTCAATTCTGACCTTATAATCACTTTAAAAAATACTGATGATTTAAATTTTTAGAATGGTGAATATTTTAAAGATTATTATAAAATAGAAACATCTGTAATCCTAGAAAATATGTTATATATTCTTTGTTTAATTATATTTTAACACATAAACTTTAACAGAAAGAAGGAAATGGAGGGGAAGAAAAAAGTCAATATTTCACAGAGATGAATCTCATCTTAATGCATAACAGGCTTAGAAACTGGTAGGAAAAAAGTTTGTGGCCTTCAGGGGAAAGAGGCCTATGGGGAAGGTTTCCTTTAAAGTATAATTGACTTATTAAATAAGAAAGTACCAGATCGTTAGATCTAATTTTTTTAAATTTTCTCTTACTGCTTCTTCCAACTTCCAAAAGAAGACATGTGACTCTACATTAGTCAGCATGACTTCCTCTTCTACATTTTTCTTCAGTAAGAAAAGACTTGGGAAGAGTTTTGATCAAGTGCTCTGAGAGGGACCTAGAAATTCTTTCCTGAATATATGAAGTCATGAGGAGCAGAGAAATCACTATTGAATTATCAACTGATTTTTTATGAATTAAAAAAAAATAAAGTGGTGACACTTGTCTTTTTTCTAAGTAGTGAATCATAATTAGTGTTGCACAAACCTAAACCTTGTAATACAAGATTTCTCTTGGTCTGCTAGGAAATTTTTAAAGGGAACCCCTTCCTCTCAGGATTATGAACTTTCTGATTATCCGAGCCAGCCTGTTAGTGACCCAGAACTAGGGGTTACAAGACTAGTTCAGAGAGACTTTGATTGGTTCCTGAAATGTGGTAGATCAGCACAGAGGGAAAGGATGGAAGATGGAGAAAGAGGACTATAAAAATGAGACCATAGAGGAGGTTGGGCTCTTCTCTGGAGGCCTTTGGCTGAGAATCTTTCTGCAATTCAGCATTGGTGGCTAGGGCATAAGACACTCTTGTGGGCTGGTAAAATTAGGGGAGTAAACTAGGAAATATTCTTTTATTTCCTTCCCTCCTTATTTCTTTCTTAAACTAAATTTATACTAAAATTAAATTGTTAAAATACTCTTATCCTTGTGATTTAAGGGTTATTTAACTAATATTATATTTCCAAACAAATTTTTAATATTACATTTAGTATATTGCATTTGGTATAATTATCAATTTTTCAATATTACAGAAAACAGAATTAAATAATTAATAAGAATTTCATTACTAAAATATTTGAAAACATATACTTTGTATAATAACTTTGATGTTTCTCTAGGTTTAAATTTTTTATACAAAAAGTAACTAATAATTATACTGTTCCCCAATAGTGAGTCATGTCCAATTGCCTTCCAACCCTGTGAATCATAAGAATTTCAGAGATACCTTCTCCCTGTTGTATCCATACAATGGTAAAAGTGGTTTTAGGGTTGGTTTTGTTTTTAATTTGTCTTATTTATTTAGTGTTTTCCCCTTAAACAGATTATTCTGTTATAGTGAGAATAATGTTAAAGTAGTTTCACAATGCACATTTTATGATAGGTCAAATAAATAAATAATTATATGCGTAATAGTTACCATTTGTAGAAAGAATACATAAAATGACCAGAGAAACTTCACAATGATATTCTAAAGTAGATATAATAGATATTTTAAAATCATTTTACAGGGTCAGCTCCCTGGATTGAGAGTCAGGCCTAGAGACGAGAGGTCTTAGGTTCAAATCTGGCCTCAGATACTTCCCAGCTCTGTGACCCTGGGCAAGTCACTTGACCCCCATTGTCCACCCTTACCACTCTTCCACCAAAAAGCCAATACACAGAAGTTAAGGGTTAAAAAAATTTAAAATAAACAAAACATTTTATAGATGAAAAATTGATCCTCAAAAAAAATTAGACAAAATATGGAGTCATTTAACCCATAAGCATTGAAGACAAGGTTGAAACCAAGTTTTCTTGATTATAAATCTAACATTATGTATTTTATCTCATATACTTCCTTGTCACTCAATTCTGGGAAATAGTTATTTAATATGATCTTTGTTATTATCACAATCACTATCAACCTTAATCATCATCAGTAATTGTTGTCACCATCATCATCAATTAAACATTTCCTCAATAATTATTCTTAAGTTCATCCAAAGGATCAGCCAAAGCATTATATGAAAGGAACTATAAGGGTCAGTGTAATATAATATTTAAGATAATCATGAAATTCAAAGTGAAAATATACAGGTAGTGAATATGTTGCAGGGAATATCAGGATCTTCAATCAAAGAGAAACCAAATGTATCCATATTTTGAAGTATTCATTAACTAAAAAATAAATCGGGAAATATTTAATAAGTACCTACTATGTGCTAAGACCTTAGCTAAGAGCTGGGGTTAAAAGAAAAAACAAAACAATTCAAAAGTGAAGGCATTAACACTCAATAACTTTTACACTGAAAAAATCCAGACAACAGAACAGACATCAGTAAAGGACAAACAAGTAAACATACCCTAACTTTCCCAAAAAAATGAAAATTGGTCACGAGTTCTTGAAGAGTTCAAATCTGAGATCATGAGAAAGATGGAAGAGATTTGGCAAGAAAAGTGGGAAATAGCCCAAAAGGAAATTAACAGTTTAAAAAACAGAAACTCCCAATTGGCTAAAGATGCCCCACAATAAAATGAAATGATAAGCAAATTGGAGACTCAAATTAAACAGCAGGAAACCATGAAAAACAGGATAGACCAAATCGAAAAGGAAAATCAAAAGATTATAGCATGATTACTTTAATTTCATCTTCATTGGAGATGAATTAACAATTTTCATATTTGATAAGAGATTTCAAAGGAAATTTCCCGTCTTTTGCCAAAGAACCCTTAACAGTAATAAAAAAAAGTTTGACAATATTTTCAATGATTATGACCTCTCCTATAAAGATGTAGAAAAATTGCTCTTGGCTTTCCTAATGGAATGGGAGAGGACTAAAATTCTCGCCCGTGCTAACAAACCCCAAGGACACAATGCAGTACGTTGGCCATCTGAAGATCCTAACTGGTAGTATAATGACCTCAAAGACTATTCAGACTTACATCTTGCTAGGGGTGCCCTTCTAAGAGCAATGTGAGCATGTGCTGAGAAACCTCAGGCCTGGACCAAATTTAAGAGCATTACACAATCTGATGATGAGACATCCTCCCAGTTCATGGACAGGCTCATTGAAATGGAAAATAGATACATGGAACTTGACCTTTCTGTTGAAAAGGACGTAAGGCTAATAAAGTAACAATTTGTCCATAACTCTTGTAAAGAGATTGTAGATCATTTTAAAACAAATTGCCCTACATAGTCTGAAATGAACCTTGATGAGTTAAGGAGAATTGCTGTTTATGTCTTTAACAACCATAAAAAGAAAAAGGAAGAGAGTAATAGTTTATTGGATATATTTAAAAAGAATATGGACATGTTTAATAAGAGACTAGACTATTTAAATGAATCTATTGTAAGTGATAGAGTTGAAAAACAACTACAAGAGTCTGCTACTAAACCAATGGCAATTGCCCCTCTCCAAGAATCTAACTTTCAGCCCCTTATATGCCATTTCTGTGGAAGAAGGGGTCATATAATGATGAACTATAGGACTTGGAATCAAGCATCTAGAAATAATAACTTCAGAAATTACAACTCTAGAAATAATTATAATTATAGAAAAAATAACAATTATAGAAATAATGATTATAGAACTTATAGAAATAATAACAATTATGGAAACAATGATTTCAGGGATCATGACTTTAGGACTAGTAACAGATCTAGGTATATGGATCAGGCAATTGATAACTCATACCAAATGACTCCAAAGCAGTATATCTTGAGTGGAACTTGGCCCCCAACCACCCAGGGTGCTACTGCCTCTCAAGGAGGAGCCCAAGGGTCTACCCAAAGATTATGAAGGTGTATGGGGGTGGGGGAGTGTTGAGGCACAGGAATCAAAGGATACAACCTTTGATTTTCCAGACCCTGATGCCTTACTGCCCTTTGTCCCTATCCACTGCCCCCCACATAATGATGAGCCCTATGTAACATTAAAGGTTGGTAATGCTTATTATGACTGTCTTGTGGACACTGGAGCTTCCAGATCTGTATTCAAGAGTACACCAGACCCATATTGCAATTCCATATGATCAATAAGTGTAGTGGGGGTATCAGGAAAACCCCAAATGGTTCAAAAGCTCTCCCCTAGAACTGTAGCTGTAGGGCCCCTAAATGTGAAACACTCTTTCCTATTGATGCCCAGCTCTCCTGTAAACTTGCTGGGGAGAGATCTTTTATGTAATCTTAGAGAAACAATAAAGTGTTCTCCAGATGGTTCTAAGTCACTGGAATTGCCTGAGGAATCCTTAACTTTGCTCCCTGTGCTCCTTTCAAATAGTCATGAGATACAGGGGTCTCCCACTTTTGAAATTCCAACAGATATACCCGAGTCTCTCTGGGCCACATCACCTTCTGATGTTGGCATACTTAAATAATCTGTCCCTATCCAAATTAAAACAAAATGTAGCCCACCTCCTTCCATTCCTCAGTATCCTCTCTCGAAGGAAGCAATAGAGGGCATTACCCCAGTGATAAATTCACTAATTTACAAAGGCATAATAATTCCCTGTAAATCTGAATACAATACACCAATCCTGCCTGTTAAAAAAGCCAAAATTGGGGCCTGATGGCAAGCATCTCTATCGATTTGTCCAGGACTTGAGGGCAGCGAACAATCATGTTATAAAGAGACACCCTGTAGTTTCCAATATAAATACTATCATTTCTTCTATTCCTAGCACAGCTACATACTTTACAGTAATAGACTTGTACTCAGCCTTCTTTTCCATACCTATACATGAGGATTCCAGACATATCTTTGCTTTCACCTGGAAAGGTTCCCAAGGGGCACATTTGCCCCAAGGGTATGTCGAAAACCCAACCCTTTTTGCACAGATTTTGAGCCAAGACACAGATAATATTACATTTAAAAACAACAAGTTAATTAAATATGTGGATGATTTACTCTTGGCCTCACCAGATGCCACAATATGTCAAGAAGATAGTAAACATCTTCTTGTAGAATTACATAAAAGAGGCCACAAAATCTCAAAAGAAAAGATTCAGTGGTGTCTCCCAAAAGTGCAATATTTAGGCTTTATTTTAACTACTGGGTCCCATTTAATTTCTCCACAATGTACTGAAAGTATGCAAAACTTAAGCGATCCTACCACTAAAAAACAATTGAGGGCAATGCTTGGAGCGACAAGATTTTGTCAGCAGGGATCCCCTGCTATGGGGAAATCACTAAGTCCCTTGTAGCACTCACAAAAAACACAGTCCCTAAATCACTTAAATTGGAAAAGGAACACTTAACAGCTCTTTCAAATTTAAAACATGCTATCCTGTCTGCCCCTGCTCTTGGTATCCCAAATTATGACAAACCATTTACCTTATATGTCCATGAAAGTAAAGGAGTAGCTTCAGATGTTCTAACTCAACTGTTGGGACCTGATCAATGCCCAGTAGCCTATTATTCAGCACAGCTAGACCCAGTAGCTGCAGGAGCACCACCATGCCTTAGAGGAGTAGCTGCCACAGCTTTATTAGTGACAGAATCTGCTGATTTGGTACTAGGATGCCCTCTGACCATAATGTGTCAGCCATTAAAATTGGGGAGAGGTACTCATGGATTCATTGCTGTCATGTGAAACGAGTACCCTCTATTGATAATGAATAACTATCTGTACTAAGTACTATTACCTGCACCTATTATATTTGATTATTGATTGTATTTGACTATTGTGATAAGAATGTTCTCTTGCTGGATTTTGCACTATTTTGTTGCACTTTATTTGATTGATCCTTGTACTTGAACGATACATATACTACCCCACAACAAAATATCTGTATTAGTGACCTATATTGACCTGATGTGCCTTTCAAAATATTTTATGCCTTTTGAAATTTCTTTTGTACTTTCTTGGATGTGCTATTGCTTTATATGCCTCATTTGCACCTACATCACTTTGTCTAACTCATTTGTACTCACACTGTAGATCATGGCAAGTTAAGGAGGGAATGAATCTTATTTCTTGAAAATTAACCTCTATTCTTTACCTCTGTGTTCGTGTAAAAAGTACACATTTTTTTGTTGGTTTTTCTTCCTACATGTGCAATACAATATTTGATTTTTTTTCTCTTTTCTTTCATTTTTTATATTTGGAGCACATCTCCAGCATTAAATAGACTCTTGACTGTTTTGATTTTTGCAATAAGCATAAGCTAAGATGCCCATTTGCCTAGTATATAAATTTATACCCCAACAGCTTTGGACTATATAAATCTGCCACTAGTTATTTAACTATTATGAGACTTTTGCTCGATGACTATATCTAATCCAAGGAAAATCGAACCACAAAGGAGCACAGAGTTTTTAACCTGCAAAGTTCAAATGAGCACATGAAGGAAAGGGACCAAACTAATCCTACAGGGATTGATGACATTCTACGCAAAGACTTGATCCTGTGTGAGATTCCAGGTTGCGACGCTTAATATATGTTAAGAAGTAGGACTTCCTTGTACTGAACTTGATATCAAGTACTCAACATTGATTGTTTTGGTTCCATTATCTCTGAAGTGAAGAAAAGAATTGCTCCGGGAAATGCTATTTCCCATTTGTCTTGAGATCTAGTCTCCTTTTTCCCATTTCTTTAATGATGTGACAACTTACCGTAGTCCAGGCTGCTAAATTGGGCTAGTGAGTCATTGTTGTTGCAAACCTTATGGGACATGGATTGCTACAGGAACCTTCATTGATTTGTGAATTTTTTTCCCCTTTTTCTTGTTCCTAGAATTTGTTCCTTTCACATTTTTTAAAAAAAAATATCCTGTATTTTCCTCAGAGGTATTTTTTTTTTGGTTTCTTTTTCCTTTTTTCCTTTTTATTTTTCTTAGGACTTTTTGATGTTTTGAGAATTGATTTATTCCCATGTTTATCCCTGTATTTTCCTCAGGGGGGGTAATGTAAAGTTTTTCTCCTCTGGGTGACTATGTTATTTCTGTAAATTTGGACTTGAATTTGACCCTAATTTAGAACAGAAGACTACCTCCCATAATTGAGAAGATGCCATGAAGATGCATGCAGAGATCACACATTGCACCATAAGATACAGAGTGAATTTTGAGACATGGCAAATTTGAACTTTGGGGGGGTTGAATGTATTTATTTTGAATGGATACTTTATGTATCCCTAAATGGCTTATTGTCAATGCACCAAACATTGGTTTTGTTCTTTCTCCTTTTTATTTCCCTTTTATCTCTGAATTATTGTAATCTTTAATCTGATTATGTTTTCATGATCCATTGGGGAGACTTGTCTCCCAAAGGATCACAGGGGGGAATGTAAAGTTGAAAAGACCTTGTACCTCTTTTAAAACTACATTACCCAAACTCCCTTTCACTATAACCATAATTCCTTAAGCCTTTTCCTATTGGTTGTGGGTTTCGCAGGCCGTTTTTGATATGGTTGTTGTGGGTGTGGTGATGGGGGCTTTTTGGGAGAGGAGACAAAGTGGTCAGGGTGAGTTGGAACTCTTTCCCTGCACTTTAAATAAAATCCTTATAAATATCATACTTTGGAGGGATTAAATATTAATTTTAAAACTTACAAAATCTATTCTATTAAATAACCTATTTTTTTCTCCTAAAAGAATAGTTCTTGTGGGTAATTTTTTGTTGTTCTAAACCTAGTTCTTTTGCCTTCCAAATCTTTAATGTAGAAGCTTCTAAATCTTATGTAATTCTGATGCTGGCTCTGTGATATTTGAATTGTTTCTTTCTGGCTACTTGTAGTATTTTCTCCTTGTTCTGGGAGCTCTTGCATTTGGCTATAATATTCCTAGGAGTTGTCATTTGTGGATTTTTTGCAGGATCTTTTCTGTGAGTTTTCCAAATATTTATTTTACCCTCTTTTTCAAGAATACCAGGACAGTTTTATTTATAATTTATTTTAATATTATATCTAGACTTTTTTTTTATCATGACTTCTAAGAATTACAATAATCCTTAGACCTTCTCTCCTGGATCTATTTTTCAGGTCAGTTCTTTATTCAGTGAGATATTTTCTTCTATTTTTTCTATCCTTTTGAGTTTTTCTTATTGTTTCTTGATGTTTCATGAAGTCATTAACCTTTTTTAATTAATTATTTTTTTCTGTTCACTTTTGAATATTATTTTCCATTTGATCAATTCTACTTCTTGTGGGACTTTTTTCTTCATTGGATTTTTGTACTTTTTCCACATAACTAATTTTGCTTTTTAAGCAGTTATTTTCTTTTTGCATTACTTTCATTTCTTTTTTCCTTTTTCCTTAGTTTTTTTCTACTTCTCTTAGATGATATTTTTATTCTATTTTGAGCTGTTTCAGAGCCTGAGACCAATTTTCACTTTTCTTTGAAACTTTGCATGTGACTGCTTTGATTCCACTGTCACCTACTGAGACTGGGCCTTGGTTTTTCTCCATAAAATCATAAAATTTTCTTTGCTTAGGAGTTCCTTTTTACTATTTGAGCATTTTCTCAGATTTAAAAAAAAAACCTTACTTTTATCTCAATGTTAGGCTCTATTCTTAGGATAGAGAAGAAATTATTTTCAGTTTTCCCTCATCTCTACTTCTAGATTTCTGCAAGTTTCATTTCTTCCAAGGTGGTCTGATAATATGTCATCTGGAAGCTCTTTAAGTCACCTCCTAGTGATCATTCAATTGTCTCCAGTTAGTGCTGATGGTTTGCAGGCTTCAGAACTCTATGAACTACCTTGCTCTGAGGCTTGGGTTTTTACCTTAGGCTTTAATAGACCAAGTGCCATGAAGTAGGGGCTTCACTGCAGGCTTTCAGGAGGTCTTGGAACTTCAAGGGTAGCTTCAAGGTTTTGTTGGTAATATAAATAAATGCTGATGATTTATAGAAGTTTATTTTATATTTACAACTTTGCTAAAATTGTTCATTATTTCGTTTAAATTTTAGTTGAAATTTTAGGATTCTCTAAGTATACTATCACATCATCTACAAAGAATCAAAGTTTTGTTCATCATTACCTATTATAATTCCTTCAATTCATATTTATTCTCATTGATATAGTTAACATATCTAGTACAAAGTTAAATAGTAGTTGTGATAATAGGAATCCTTGATACATTCTGGATATTATTGATAAAGTATCTAGTTTATTCCCATTATAGGTAATGTTTCCTCATGGTTTTAGAGAGATAACTATTTTATTTTAAGGAAAGTTCCATCAATTACTGTGTTCTATACTCTTTTAATGGTAATAGATGCATTTTCCAAAGACTTTTTCTGCATCAATTGAAAAAATCATATGATTTTTGTTCATTTTGTTATTGATATATACATTTATGCTGAAGGTTTTCCTAGTACTGAATCCTATCTGTTTCTCTGGTATAAATTCCACCTGGTTATAGTCTATGATTCTTGTGATATATATTGCTTTAATCTTCTTGCTAGTATTTTACTTACTTATTACTAAAATTTCTTAAATGCCATACAAATTGAATTGTCCAAAATTATTTTATAGACATCAAAAATAATATCAAAATTTATTTGAAAAATATGAGTATGAATATCTTAGGAATCAATTAAAAAGTAATAACAATGTCAAATAACATAGCCTAGAAGTACTAGATCTCAAAGAGTATTCCAAAGTTATCATCATCAAAACAATGTGGTACTAGCTAAGAAATAGGATGTTGGATCAGTGTAAAAGATTAGCTAATAAATAGTAGGGAATGATCATGGTTATTCTGTCTTTGACAAACCCAAATATCTGACCTTTGGGGAAAATGAATCACTATTTGACAAAAATCTTCTAGGATAACTTGAAAAAAAAAGATGTGGCAGAAGCTGGATATAGACAAACCTCTGATAACAGGTACCAAGTTAAGCTCAAAATAAATACATAATTTAGAAATAAAGGGTGATTCCAAAAGGAAATTAGGGGAACTTAGAATAGTTTAATTGTAATACATGAATATGGGAAGAATTTCATACCAAACGAGATATAGGGAGCATAATAGAATACAAAATGGACAATTTTATTATATTAAATTGAAAATGTTTTACACAAAGAAAACCAATGAAACCAACATTGGAAGAGAAACAAATAACTAGGGGGAAAATTCACATCAAGTAACTATAAAAAGACCTTATTTCTCAAGCATATGGACAGCTGAGTCAAATGTTTAAGAATATAGCTCATTGCTTAATTGATAAATAGTCAAAGTATATGATCAGGCAATTTGGGGTTTATGAAATCAGGAGTTTATATAATAACATGAAAAAAATTCCTCTTGATAAGAGAAATGAAAATGAAAACAACTCTTAGGTCCACCTCACACCTATCATATTGGTTAATATGAAAGAAATGGAAAATAATTTATGTTGGAGGAGGTGTGGGAAAATTGGGACACTAATGCAATGGAGTTATGAACTGATCTAAGCATTCTGGAGGCCAATTTGGCACTATACCCATATAGCTTTAAAACTGAATGTATCATTTGATCCAGCAATAACACTACTAGATGTATATTCCAAAGAATTTTTAAAAGGGAAAAGGATGTATTTATACAAAAAAATAATTATAGCAACTCTCTTTGAGGTATCAAAGAATTTGAAATTGGGGGAAATTCAACAATAGGGGAATGAACAAATTATTCTATATGATTATAATGGAATACTATTTACCTATGAGAAATAAGGATGATTTCAGAAAAACCTGGAAAGATCAGTAAGAATTGATGTAGAGTGATGTAAGCAGAAGCAGAATATTGGACACAGTAACTGTAGCATTATATAGTGAACAATTGTGAATGAGTTTCTTATTCTTAGCAGTATAATAATCCAAAATAATCCCTAAAAACTGACGGAAAATCTCATCCCCCTCCAGAGAAAGAACAGATGGAGTTGGAATACATATGGAAACACATTTTAGTTTACTTTCTTTTTCTTTCCTACATTTTTAAATTCAAATTCTCTTCAACAAAATGACTAATATGGGGAAAAACTATATTATCCATGTAAAATCTATATCATATTACTTGTCATCTCAGGGAGGGAAAGGGTAAGAGAAAAAGAGGGAAAGGGAGAATGTGGATTGAATTCAAAAATAAAATTAAGATTAAATTTGATTTTTATGTGTAATTGAAAGGAAAATGAAATATTATTTAATAACTAAAAATGATATAAAGATTTTTCTCCCTGTGTAATGTGATGGTTGCAATTCTTTCTTTTACCATTAAACTCTTTCTTAATAACTATATAGAGAATAACTTTTTTTAATTTTTTTATGTCGACATAAATTGACAACAACAAAAAATAAAGAATTATGTCAGTAACAAATAAATATTGGTTGTGTTTTTTTTCATTGAAGGAATTTGGGAAAGTTTCTAGTAAAAATTATTTCTGTCAAAGATCTATTTTATTATGTACTCCCAAAATGAACATGTAACATTTGGTGGAATTTTTTCTTTTTTGTAAAGGTGAATCCATTATATAACAAGAATGAAGAAAATTTTTGTAGCAGGTATTGTACTAGTAACTGGGTATTCAAAAATGAACAAAAATTCTTTATGTCATCAGTAAACACATTTTAAAAAGAGAACTAATACTTGACTTTGTTCATTAAGTATTAGTAGAAAAGTGTTTAGGCAGAATTATATATATATATATGCATATATATAATATATAATTGTATTATAAATGATAACATTATAAAAATTGGTTCAGCTAGGTGGCACAATGGGTTAAGGGCCAGGCCTAGAGACATTTCTGGTTTTAAAGTTGGACTCAGATACCTCGTAGCTATGTGACCCAGGACAAATCACTTAACTTGTATCACTTAACACAGTATTGATTCCAAGATATGCACTTTCTCTTAAAGTGATCATAATTTATACGGACTGATTTTGGGTGCTTTCCCATCAAATAGGATGTGATTTTAGATTAGATCTATTTCCTCTTTCTCACTCAGCAAAGTCAGGCTTTTGTCAATTAAGCTATACAGATTCTTTGTAAAATAAAATAAAATAAAAACTATCTCAAAATGAAGTGACTTTCCCCTAGGCTAATGGATCCCATTATTTTAATACCACTGTCTTCCATATTTAGACCTAATATGATAACATGTGTAGGACACTGATATTTTAAAAGATGGGCTTATTTTTGAAAACTTTTGAGTAATGAAGAAAACAAAGGATACATGTATTAAGTGTTGACTAAATACAAGACACTGCATAATAAACTTATAAATAATAAATTGCCCAAGACACAGCAGTAGTAAATATTTGAGGCCACATTTGGACTTAGAATATCTTGCCTCCAGATCAGTCATATATTCAGTGGGTCACTTATATGCCTGATTTTAAAAAATGGATCCTTTGGAAGGGGCAGGGGAATTGAAGGGAGGTACTGTTCTCACCATTTATATGGAACAAAATGAGAAAAGACAGAGGTCAAACTATTTATTAAAAAATCACAGAATTAGCATCTGAAGCTAGATTTCAACTGGGATGTTCCTATTTATGAACCTTGTATTCTATGCAGTGTACCACCTAATTCTGTCCAGTATACTACCTAAAGCTAAGGGGATCATTTGTTTTTAATTCTTAAGTCTACTTGCCTCTTCTGAAATGAACACTGAGTCCATTTGCACAATCTATCCCAATTATGCTTAAAAAGGCACATTTTCTATCTTACACAGTCAACATTATAATAATTTGGATTTTAGATATTTTTTATATGTTTGGCATTCAGGGTATGGAAGGTTTAAATAAACTTTTCTAATTGGCTACAGACCTCTGCTGAAAATCAGTAAAAGGCTTTGACACAAAAAGGGCTTGATAAAATTGGTATAATATGACCCATAAATAGGAATCCACCTTGTCATCTGGTCTCAGACAATTATTAGCAATAATTATTAGTAAATGACCATGAGAAAGTCACTTAACCTCTATTTGCTTCAGATGCCTTGTGTGTCAAATGGGGTTAATAATAGCATCTATCTCCCAGGGTTGCTTTGAGTATTAATTAATATAATTATGAAGCACAAAGAATGTACTGCATAAAATGTAGTTATTATTATTGAATGAATACTTTATGGAATTATGCAAATTGGTAGACTGTTCCTCAACAAAAATGCTAATTTTTATTAGGAGATTTTTATAAGACTCAAATACTCTAATGAATATTGGGGAAAACATTTTACAATTTCATGAGTATGGTATTCATTAAAGTTCTCTAGTACTTTAGGGATATGGTGTCATGGGGACTGAGAAACCCATAAAATCTCCCTCCAGCATCTGGCAGTAGGGATACCATGAACAAGCCAGAGGATATTCTGCCTTCCAGGTAAGCAGGTAAAATTATTATTTTTTCTGTAATCATCTCAGTCAATGGGCTTCCAAAAAATCACATGGGGTACAACAAACTCAGTTCAAAAAAACCAATCAGTACACCTCCTATGTAGGTGAATGAAATCATGAAGAAACCACATGGTCTCTTCACTATACTTGAAATTTTATAAAACATTTCCAGGAAATGTTTGATGACAAGTCCTATCTCTGACCAATGTCACAGATGCTTTCATGTAGCCAGACAAATCAAGTAGACTTGGTCAAGGAATATCAGTCATTAATAATATATGAGAGCACAGAGATCTTTGAAATCTATTATGTGTAACTAAATATCTTCATAAACTGAATGTTAAAAAAAGCTCTCTTCAAGTTTCTAAGAAAAGCAGGCATTAAAAATATCAATATTTTAAACCTAGGTAATCTTTAAAGTACTGGTAACAATATATAATATCTATGATTAGGCAAAGGGAAGTATGGTCATAGGAAATAAAGTGATATAGAGAATCTACCTGGATGTCAATCAGCTAAAAACCACAGATGAGAGAGATAGATATAGGTAGTGAACCTTTAACTTCAATTGGTTCAAATATTCCTAAAAAAAAAAAAAAAAAAAAAAAAAAAAAAAAGGAAATTTGATCTATTACAACTGGCTAAATTTTTTTTTTCCTACAACTTCAGGCAACATGCTGTTATATGGCTAGCAAAGAGTCACACAGAAATGTGTTGGATATGGTTCTTGAAGCTTAATCTTCTAGGCTTTAAAGATAAATCTTCATCAGTGTTCATTTTAGATATTCTCACATACCCTACCTTTCTTCAGTATCTCATTATTATTCCTCCTCCCCACTGACTATTTAATGTTCTAAAAGTCATTCCTTATAGTATCCTGTCAAAAAACTTGAGGTTGAAGGATTTAATTATTTCTTTCTAATTTAGCTAAATAAAACTATAATTATTTTCCTTTTTACGATGAGATAGTGATATGGTATAATGTGATTTACATTATATAATGTGGTGCATGATATATATGAATACATTATAATGTGGGGAGAAAGTTCCTACTTATCTTGTCTAAACCATTTCAAGTCATTCTCAATTTAATTAAGTATGCAAACAGTACTGGATGAAAACTTTTTCCTTTCATTGTCAGATCATCTTCCTTCAATGGGAGAAATGATCAAAGTGAATTACACCAAAGGAAACCAGGTGACTGAATTCATTCTCACGGGCATCACAAATCATCTCAAGCTTCAGGGCATTCTCTTTGCCTTGTTTTTCCTCGACTACATGACCATAGTTCTCTGGAATCTGGGCCTGATCATCCTAACCAGTGTCGATTCTCACCTGCAAACACCCATGTACTTTTTTCTGAGACATTTGGCATATGTTGATCTTGGTTATTCTACAGTCATTGGTCCAAAGATGCTGGTCAGTTTTGTAGTGAAGAAAAATAGCATTTCCTACAACGAATGTGCATTACAGCTTGTTTTCTTTGGGATATTTATCAACAGTGAAGTTTTCATCCTGTCAGCTATGGCCTATGACCGCTATGTGGCTATCTGTAAGCCCCTCCTCTATACAGTCATCATATCAGATAAGGTGTGCTACATCTTAGTGGCCATTACCTATATCTATAGCATTATTGTATCCTCACTTGTTACCATCAAGATTTTTCAGTTGTCTTTTTGTTATTCTAATGTAATACAGCATTTCTATTGTGAAAGTCTCCCTTTATTATCCATTGTATGCTCAGACAAAAATGAGATTGAACTAATCATTATGACCTTTGCTGCATTTAATTTGGTCTCTTCTCTTGTCATTATCCTTGTCTCCTACATGCTCATTATTTTCGCCATTCTCAGGATGAATTCTTCTCAGGGAAGGCACAAAGCCTTCTCTACCTGTGGCTCTCATCTCACAGTGGTGATTGTGTTCTATGGAACACTTCTCTTCATGTATCTGCAGCCCCAGTCAAGTCACTCCTTTAACACAGACAAGATGGCCTCTGTGTTTTACACTCTGGTCATCCCTATGCTCAATCCACTGATCTATAGCTTGAGGAACAATGAAGTGAAAGGTGCATTGAAAAGAGTCTTAAAAAAATTAATATAAGCATTTTCTCCACATTGAAATTATAATATGGTTCCAATTTTTTCTTTTTTTTCAGAAAACCATCTCTCCTAAAAATTAAATAAATAATGACTTTGAAGTTTGTTTTTTTAATGTTAATATCCAATAAATATTAGCCTAGTAGATCCTTTGATTGAAAGGACCTAGGAAATAATTGAGAAAAATGAAATAAAATGAAAATTTAATTATGTGCCGATGAAGAGAGAATCTTAATTTGTCTGAAGTTTTATTTATGAATAATCAATTAATTAAAATGTATGTAGAAAATACTGGTATTGGGTACTTTGCCAGGCATTGTACCTGCAAACAAGAACCCCCCAAATTTTTTTACATCAATGAACCTAGATTTTATAAAGGGAAATAATATTTCATTAGGTTGCTTGGCACTTATAGAAAAATTCTACCCCAGCGGTATATATGTTTAAGACTTCTCATATCTCATTTCCCATGCTTATCACCTTTATATTCTTTTATGTAATAGAAGCATTCCTCATACATTTTTGATCTGGGGATCTCATGTAAAATATATTTTCCCTGTATTTAGACATTTAGAAAAAGACTGAAATAGGATAATTCTAGATTAAATTTAATCTGTTATATCAAAGACTAGGAAACATGGGATGGATATGGAGTAAAGAATTGCATGGTGTCTTGGTAGTTCATATTACACCTCAAAAAGGAGTCATCTACTTTGATGAGAATTTCTTTGAATTTCTACAAATACATATATATACATATATGTCTTACTTATGATTATTTTATTGTATACATGTATATATGAAAATAATCATAAGTAAGACCTCAATAACTCACTAGGAGTATATTAAAGCTTTGCCCTCTTTGAAGAGGTATTGTAATAGGGGAAATAGGAAACTTAAGATAAGGCAGAATAAATGACAGCTTGAAGAAATCTTGGACTTCATGGACATTCCATAATGGAATGAAGCCAGAGTTTTAAAAGAGAGAGTGGTTTTGGCCAAGCTGAAAGGAGGAGGTCTTGGCTGGGTGGTCTAGCTTTGGCAAGTATCCAAGGAGCTGACAGAGTGGGATTTCACTGAGAAGAAGATACCTTCAATCAACAATCATGGCCTAGGTAGAGGAAAGGTATTGGTTATCTGCTGGTGGACAACAGATTTATCTACCTTACTCCCTAGAGCATTTGTGGATTAACTGGCTGTGTATAGGACTTGTTTCTGTTTCCTGTGACATCTGTGACATCTTGGAGCACCGTGGATAAGTGTAGTGAGAATCCCACCTCTCCGGCCCTCCCTCTCTTATTCTAGTTAGAGATTTAGTTTAGTTTGAGTTTAGTTTAGTTAAATCATTTAGGTTATTCCATAGTGTAGTAAACCCTTCTCTTCCACTTCCTTTATTTATATCAATAAACCCAGTTTATTTGTACTTCATGACTCCTCTAAGCCATAAAGAACCCACATTTTGAAGTTACCTACATCACTGGCTTTCCCTGGCTGATAGATTGTAAGTTAACTGATCAACTGTCATTCCCCAAACCTCACATCCCTATTTGATTTTCCTGTGTTTACCTGTCATTACTTCCCTTTGTGAGGGGTGGGCGTATCCCCAGTTTGTCTGGAACCCAGTTATTCTCTTATTCCCACTATTTTCTTTTTTCAGTATACAATATCCTTCATAGAGGATACCTCATCTTCCCCAAATCCAGAGATGGAGAATATCTAGACAATGACTGGGTGTTCTTGTATGTGGAATATACAAAAGGAGAAAATATACTAATAAACAGGAGTTTGAAATGATGGTTTTCAAAAAAGAATATTTCTATGTTTAAGAAAGACAATGTTTTCATTATAAAAGCTGGAAATTAAGTGTAGAAAAGGAAAACTTACACTTTTGAAAGAAGGTGTTACAGACAAGATACGATTCTGGGACGTTCTATATCTAGGTTTTTTGGACAGAGATTGAGATGATATGGTACTGTAAGGGATTTCTTAAGAAAAAAAGATAGTAATGGTTACATGCAGAAATCTGAAGTTTGCTTGGGATGCTGGATGAAGGTTTTTTTGATAACAAAGACAATGAATACAATTTTTTTCATTCAAGTATATTATAAGAGAAGGTATAACATACAGAAGGTAATAAGTCATCTCTGCCCAGTGTCTACCACTATAGGGGGCCATGCCTCTATATGATTTTTTGGGGTCCTGAGCGGCGTGGTGGCATAGGATGGTTAAAGCAGGAGAAAGAAAATGAGAACAACTAGACTAGTGGTTAGCCCATGCTGTCCCCAATTCTGCGGGCATGGAAGTTTATTATATATCTTTTTCAAGTAAAAAGAAGTCACAGTTGGTAAGGGGCAATAAGTCACGCATAATCCATTGAAGTCTAAATAATACAGATGCAAAGACAAATGGTCAAATTCCAAACCCCAATTCAGGAGGGGATAATTCCGGGAGAGGAAATATCCCAGGGAGATGCTCACCAGTCAAATCCTAAAGGAACCAGTTCTAATCTGAATATGCACTCTTATCTAATTAACATTTGTTAGGAAAGGAATCATTAACTCAGTAGATGCTGGTCTGCCACTTCAAAGCTCTCCAATAAGAATTATAAAAAAGGTGGGGATCAAAGACTGAGTCAAAAGAGGAGCCTCAGATTTTTATCTTAGATGGCCCATTCAGTCTGCATCCTGACATGCAGTGCAGAAAATCATACACACAGTTTTACTTGCCGATGATTTTGTAATGGGATCCAGATAAAATATCTGTTACAGACTCTGTTTCTCTAAATGACTCCTAATAGCCTTCTTGGAGGGATCAAGTTGATTTTGGATTAACCTACCTGCTGGTACCAGAGCCTTTTGGTGCTCAGGTGACCAGGACCAAACACAAAGACTGCCTCAGCCTGGATTGGTCACATAGGGAATCCAGATAACAGGCCCTAAATTTGATCCTATTTCTCCAAAGGCTTTAATACATAGAACGGCTTCCCACATACCACGTTCAAAACAGCTTGACATGGGGAGCAACTAGGAAGCACAGTGGATAAAACACAAGGTCTATTATTTTTTAGGACCTGGGTTCAAATTTGACTTCAGATGGTTTATATGTTACCTTGGACTAATTTATTGGAATAAAGAGGATTATTGTTCTTGTCCAATCACATCCAACTTTCCCTAACTACATATATTTTGGCTTTTTTATTTTTGGGGAAACATAAATGGAACAGTTTATCTTTTCATTTTCCAGCTCACTTACTAGATGAGGAATTGAGGTAAAGAGGGTTAAATGGATTAAAAGCTAGAAATTGTCTGAGGGAAGATTTTAACTCAGGAAGAGAAGTTTTCCTCACTTCAGGCTTGATACTCTATTAACTCTGCCACCTCACTTCTGTGGACTTTATGTTTTAAAACCACAAGATTATCAAATTTAGATATTAAATATTTATATAATAGACATTACTTTATAGGATTTAATTGTAATCAGGTAATATATTGTATAATTATAATGTGCAATTACACTACAAGTGCATTATACATATAAAGTATATTTACATTACAATATGGGCAGCTGGGTGGCTCAGTGTATTGAGAACCAGGCCTAGAGACTGGAGGTCCTAGGTTCAAGTCCGGCCTCGGACACTTCCAGCTGTGTGACCTTGGGCAAGTCACTTGACCCCTATTGCCCACCCTTACCACTCCTGGGCTAAGGACTGTACCTAGCCCAGATGAAAAAGGAGGAGGGTTGGGCGTGGGGCTAGCAACCCCACCCTGTAAAAACTACATCTGCTAAAGAAACTGCAACCTAAAGTAGAGGCAGCTGGGCTAGCTCAGTGGATTGAGAGCCAGGCCCAGAGACGAAAGGTCCTAGGTTCAAATCCAGGCTCAGACACTTCCCAGCTAGGTGACTCTGAGCGACCCATTGCCTACTGGTTGTGGCCCTATGCTCCTAGAATGGAGTCCCAAGATTAAAAAAAAAAAAACAAAAAAAAACAACAACATTACAATATAATTTTAATGAAGTGACTTCTAAGAAATATATCCCAGCTCTCCTAAATTCCTAAAGCAGAGAACCATAGTTTATGTTGAGAGACTAACAGTGCTTGTTCCAGGAAAAGCCCAAAGGGATATCCTGACCACATGTTCTAATGAAGGGATCCTAAGGCACTGTCCCTTGAAATTTTGGCAACTTGACCATTTGGTGTTGATATGTGTACAAGCGGACCCAGGTGTCTAGAACAGATGTTCAGGTCAGATTTCTAACTCTCCTAAAGCATCCTGAAAAAATCCTAAATAGTTATTGATTCCCTATGAAAGAATAATTCTTTTTACCACAGATTAAAAATCATCCTATATAATGAGTTCTCACCTCTCCTGGGAAATTTTACAAGGCCTTTGGTCTGTTCTAAGTTGATGAAACACCACTCATTTTTTTCCCACTCTTTTCAATCTTAAATAAATACTCAAAATGTTGTGATTTTATTGGCAAGGGATTATGATTTTAACAGAAAATAAATTATCATTTTAAACACTGAAAATAGAGAGAGGAAACTGTTTCTCAAGAATAATGCTTGATCTTTGGATAGAGCACATCAGACATGCTCATGTGTGTAGATCAGTGATGGGCAAACTATGGCCTGCGGGCCAGATGTGGTCCCCTGAAATGTTCTATCCCTCCAAGAGACATTATTCCTAATCTGATGAATACAATGAGTAGGATAAAATAAAATGAAACTTCAAAAGAATTGCCTTAGAAAAAGACTGGCAGATGAGCATTTCCTTTCCTTTGGCCCCCTCTTCAAAAAGTTTGCGCATCACTAATATAGATGATTGTTAGGCTGATCCCCTATTAATTTGAAAACTTTGCATTGGGCAAATATACCTTACATTAATAATATATATATATATATATATAATAGTACATATAATATAGATTAAAATGTAGTGGTTTTATGTGCACAATACATATAATCTGAAATAAATTATGGCTATTGTTAATTTACATCATTGAAAAACATTTTATCCTCATTATTGGAAGGACTAGGATATCCACCACATCTTCTGGTTTTCACAGGGAATTTAAAAGCATGTATGTTTTGGTGAATGTTAATTCATAGGTCAGAGTTAGAATTGGGGAGAGTGTGTGAAATAAAGATCTAGTTAGAATTGTAAATATAGCTAATTTGTATCATTACCAAAACTCAATCCTTTAAAATTCTGTAAGACAGGACCTAAAATTACTCTTTCTATTGTGCATTTCATAATGAAACCCCAGGGAAAAAGGATTCAACACATGAGGGAATACATAGACTGATAAAGACTATTATATTCTCCTAAATAAAAAAGACAGAAATTTGGTTAAGATGTTAATTTTATTTAATAATTAGAGTCATATAAAATCTAAGATAAAAAATGATTTTTTTTATAATTATTGCTACTTGGGGAAATTGTACTAATACATAAAATGAAACTATTGTCCTTTTACTCATACCTTGTACTCTTCAATCCACTGCTACCCCTTTTCATTTCTTTCCTTGATCACTATAATATGGAGGCAGCTAGTTGGTATAGTTAATAAGAGTGCCAGGTCTGAAATCAGGAAGATTCATCTTTGTAAGTTTAAATCTGGCTTTAGACAGTTACTATCTACTTGACCCTGGGCAAATCTCTTAACCCAATTTTCAGTTTGGTTATCTGCAAAATGAACTAGAGAAGGAAATGGCTAACTACTTCAGTATTTAACACAGAAAATCCCTAATGGGGTCAAGAAGATTTGGGCATGATTGAAACAACCAAACAAAAGCATTATTCATATGGTTCTAAGTCATGTAAACTCTCTTCTTGGATGTTTTATTGCTCAGTCACTTTTAGTTATATCCAACTTTTTCTCACCCAATTCGATATTTTTTTGGGAAAAAGATTCTGGAGTGGTTCACCATTTCCTTCTTCAGTTCATGTTTTAAAGCTCACTTCTTTCAATTATACTTGATTCTTCATGACCCTATCTCTGGTTTTCTTGGCAAAGATACAAGAATGGCTTGTCATCTACTTCTTCAATTCATTTTATAGATCAGGAAACTGAGGCAAAGAGGATCAAGTGACTAGCTCAGCATAACAAAGTTTACACATGTCTGGGGCATGATTTTAATTGATGAATATTCATCTTTATGACTACAGGACCTACACTCTATCCACAGAACTAACTAGTTGCCCTCTTCTTCTTGGCAAATTAAAAAAAAATTAACTTTATTTAATCTCCACTTACAAATCAACTTCAATATGCCAGGGACTGGCCTAGGTGTTACAGATTCCAGGATCATAGCAAAACAATTTTTCCTTCAAGAAGCTTCTATTGTATTGGGAAGAGTCAATACATGACTATGGATGGGAGGAGACTACAATTCCTCTGAGAAAAAAAAGCATACTTTATATCTCAAACAAGATTTATTTTATCAAAAATTATGAATTGAATAGGGAGTAGAGTTTTGGTTAATATTATGGTTTTAGACATGTAAGAAAACTATAGCAGAATGCATTTCAAGTTCTGTGTGACCACATAGTGGATTAGGAGAAGGACATGGAATGGTTCAGAAGACTTTGTGAATCATGCATATTCCTCCAAGATATCATATTTAAAGGCTACTAATTCTGGTGTCTCCTCATTTTATTTATATTTTGAGGTTAGACTGAATTTATCTCTTCTCTTTCTCACTCAGCCCATTCAGACATATCCACAAAGTGAAACTGATAAAGTCAAAATTGAGAACTGTCTCCAAAATCCAGTGGACTGCCTGTGGAATTAAGATTGTTCTTCCTTTGACAATATTTGTTCCATGATTTGCTAAATCATACAATATTACTTGGATTATATTTATACTTTTAAAATTCATAAAATTCACAAAAATCAAATTCATAAAAATAAATATCTAAGCTAAAATATAAATATTAATTACTAATGGATAGTATGAGACAACATAATAAAAATTAATCTAAATTAATTTATTTATTCAATGACATAACAATCAAAGTAGCAAGAAACTATAAAGATAAAATAAGAATAGAATTTATTTGTAAAAATACTCAATAAAAATGGAGATTTTTAATATGTTGGAAAATTCTAAACCTTTTAAAAATGTCCTATTAGCAAAGAAAGATTAGTGTTAATCAGTGGGATATATAAGATACATAAAATATAGACATGAATAACTATAGTAATCTAATATTTCAGAAATCTAAATATCCAAATTTGATATAAGAACTCACTATTAAACAAATCTGATAAAAATGAACTATATCCTGGAAGAAAAAGGCATATAGCAAAATCTCTCATTGTATAATAAAATAATGTCAAGCATTGTTTTGGCATAAAGAATGATATAATAAGTAAATTAAAGGGCTATGGTGAAAAGATCCTGATAGATCTATAGATAAAGCAAGATTTGACAAAAATTAAAACCATAGGAGATAAAAAAGATAATTTTGACCAGGTGAAATTATTGTTTGAGATGTTGTTATATCTCATTAAAATATATGCATATATATGTGCATATATATAAAGGGAAGTGAGTCTACTTTCATGAAATAAGAGACATTACCCCAACTGATAAAGGATATGAATAGGCAATTTTCAGAAGAAGAACATAAAGCTATCAGTAATGGCTTTTACAATACTCTAAATTATTATTTATTAAAGAAGTTAAAATTAAGACAACAATTGTGGTGTTACCTTACATCTCTCAGATTGGCAAATATGACAGAAAAGGAAAATGACAAATGCTAAAAGGAAGACAGAAATCTAGAGATACTAATGCAATGTGGATGATATTGCATATTGTTCCAACATTTACAGAAATCAGATGGTTCTGAGATCTTCAAGACACCTTCTCTTAAAGGAGATTGTTGTGTTTTTTCTTAAATCTAGGCATTGAAAAATGCATCAAGCAGCAGCTGCTACTTAGCCCAATGACCTAAGGAATAAGTAGTAGAATATTGAAGAAATTAGGACAAACTGACTAAGTAGAAAGTCTGACGACTACCTTACAAAGGATCATGGAAGGACAAAGAGCACCTCAAAATGAATAATGGAGCAGTAGAACGTACAGAAAAAGGAGTAAAGTAGTTCTCAAGCCCAGAACAACTAGAAGAGAAAGTAAGGAGGACTCATCTCACTGGGGCATATTATAGAAATATAGGATTTTTATCTTACCAGAGCAAGATTGATTGGCAGGGAGATTCTGGAACTTTGAATAGACGTCAGTTTGGGCTTTCACTGATGTCTGATGGAATCAGTTGAGACAGACTGTTTTCCCTGGATGAAGAGAGGTGGGACTCTCACTAACTCCCTGTATTAAGAGAGCTATTTTCCCTATGTTGTGGATACTGATTGAATCAGAGATCATCTTCAATCAAGAGAGTCAGTGAAGGAGGAAGGTTGAGTTGAGATTCTGGTCCAGTGGTGGACATTGGGATTAAATCCTCACTCCCTCTCCTTACTTTGGATTTAATAGCAGACCATCAAGAGTTCAGTGTAATAGCTTGAAAGATCATCTTGCTTAAACTCATATGTGAGAAACCCCATCCCACACAACTGGACCTGTTCACCAATCTTGACCCTGGATTTGGTTAGAATTAAGGCAGTTGTTAATTTGTAGTTGATTAGAGTAGATTTTTTCCCTCTTGGACTTTTGAGTGGAGACCTTTAGTAATTTTAGTGTAGTTGACCAATTCCCTTCACTCCTTTATCCCAGTGTTTTACAAAACTTTTAAAATATATACTCTCCTGTAAGTTCCTTTTTCAAATACCCAGCTTGACACCTAAAGGACCCACAGTGAAATGTCATCTATACCAATCCTACTTAACCCACTGACTTTTATTTATTCTCCCAGGTTTTATTTATTCAGTCTAAGTGTGTCATTTCATTCTAGTGTGGTGCTTTTCATAGTTTCAGGTATGAGGAGAGAACACTGTACAAGGATCAGCAGAGCACAGACACAATATAGCTCAAGCAGAATGAGAAAGAGTACAGCCTTTTCAGTACAGCCTCAGCAAGATAAGAGTAAAAACCAACATGATTTAGAAAAAGCAAAAGAAGGAAGAAAGCATCCAACATAGCCCAGCTGGAATAGAGATTGGGCTTGACCAAGTACAGGCAGCAATGGGAGGAACTCAGTTTAACAATGTTAAGACTTAATGGGATGAGATCAATTCTAACTTCAACCAGTTGAACTGAATGCAACAGACCAGTCTATCTCTGCAGAAGGTTCAATCTGAGAATGAAACATGTGGAGATAGGATTAATTCTCCCCTTCTATATTTTTAGCTAATCAAATCAAGAACTTAAAATACCCCTACTTACCATACCAATGAGCAACGAGAAAATTACCAATTACCAATGATCAAAATACAGAAAAAAATGCCTGATGCTAGAAAATATTGAACCAAAAAAGATGATCAAAATAAAAGCTCAGACCAGAACAACATAAAAATAAAAAACATGAATTCTCACAGGAAAATCTGCAAGTATGTCAAGCACAAAAGAAACCCCTAGAAGGTCTCCAAAAAAAAAAAAGAAAAGAAAAACAAAGAATAAAAATCTTAGAAGTAAAATTAGAAAAGAAAATGATAGCAAAAATCTATGGCTTAGAAAAAAAAAACTTATTGAAGAGAACATTTTGTAAAAAAGGAAATATAATATCTGAAACAAAAAGATAGCTTCCTAAAAAGGAAAGTAGAAACTCTCAAAGGAGAAAATGGCTCCCTAAAAATTAATTAGACAATTGAAGCTCACAACTTATTGAGAGAGCAGGAAGCAAATAAATTCAATATAATAAAAAAAATAGAAGAAAATTTATAATTTATCACTGGAAAAACAACTGATTTGGAAAATAGTACCAGAAAAGGTAATCTAAGAGTCTTTGTATTGCCTGAAAATCATGACCAAAAAAAAAAAGAACCTGGACACAATATTGAAAGAAACTATGAGGGGAAATTAACTGCCCTGATATCTTTAAACAAGAATTAGAAGTTGAAATAATCCACTGATTACTTCTTGAAGATAATCCCAAATTTTAAAATCCTAGGAATATTGTAACCAAATTTCAGTGCTTCCAGGCCAAGGAGAAAATATTACAAGCAGCCAGGAGAAAAATAATTATATATTGTGGAACTGTAATTAGGATTGCATAGGATCTAGCAGCTTCCATATAATAAGCTCATTAAGCATGTAATATGATGTTCCATAAGGCAAAGAATGAAGGTCCACAATGAAGAACGACCTATCCAGTGAAACTAAGCTTAATACCCCAGGGCATTAATGGCAAAACTTTTAGAGACGAATTACACAAACTGAGTATCCTGCTACCCCATTCTTGCCTGAGAAAGGACACAGAGGAACCATTCCCTTCAGGCTGCTGGGCAGAGGGGCAGATGATGTACAGGCATGTTTTGAGAGGAAGAGGGGAGTAGACTGGTCCTGCCTCCTTCTGGCTTTCTAGTAACAAACTCTGTGCTGCTGTGATCGTGGGCATGCCCACAGAGAGGAGTCTGCATGCTGCCTCTGACATATATGCCATAGGTTTGCCATCATGATTCTAGGGGAAGGAAATAAATATTTAATGAAATAGAGGAATTCTAGACATTCTTGATAAAATGACCACAACTAAAAAAAAAATCTAATGATCAAATTCAAAACTCAAGAGAAGCATAAAATGAGAAACAAAAAAAAATCTTAATGAAATCAATAGGGTTAAACCAATAACATCTATATGAGAGCAAAGAAAAGGAGGAGTTGTGGGAAAATTGGGACACAGATAAAGTTGTGTTGGAGTTGTATACTGATCTAAGGTAATTAGGGTATTCAAGCTTGTCACTTGTCAATGGTTCGTTTGCCAGTTACCAGCCTGACAGCTAGACTGCTTCAACCTGAATTTACCTGATGGTAAATGATGATGCTTCTTCTCGATGAGTGAACTAGAATCAGGATGTTTAGTATAAGATAACAGAGGATTTGAGACTATGGAAGTGATCAGTGCTGGTTGCTGGTATATCAAGTTGACCTTTGGCCTACCCAAGACCTCCTACCAATCCCTCTCTCAAAATTGAGATATCTGCCTCAGTTCACATCCTCCTTTTCTATTCTTCCATCAACTGAATTTGCATCTGCTAGCCTCTGCCAAGTTTAGGTCATTTCAAGTTCTAAACAGCTAACTCAATCATTTTGCTTTTCATATTGCATTGCAGAATGTCATTACAATCCCAAAGAACTTTATGATTGTAATGGAATACTATTGAGCTATGAGAAATGAAGATGATTTCAGAAAAAAAAAACCTGGAAAGACCTACATGAACTGGTGTAGAGTGAAGTAAGCAGAAGTCAGAGAGTGTTGTACACAGTAAGAGCAGCCTTATACGGTGAACAATGGTGAATGACTTTCTTACACTTAGCAATGCAGTGATCCAAGACAATCCCTAAAGAATCAATGAAAAATGTCATCAACCTACAGAGAAAGAATCAATGGAATTTGAATGCATATGGAAACAAGCTATATTTTATGTTCTTTCTTTCTTTTCTACATTTTTATTGAAATGTTTTCAACAAAATGACTACTATGGGAAAAAACATTATGACACACGTAAAATATCTCTCAGATTGCTTACCATCTCAGGAGGGGGGAAGGGAAAGAGGAAAAGAGGGAAAGGGAGAATGTAGTTCAAATTCAAATATAAAATTCAGGTTAAATTGTTTTTACATGTAATTGAGAGAAAAATAAAAAGTTATTTAATAGCTAAATATATATATATATACATATATATATATATACATTTTTCCATGTGTAATATACAGTATGGTTCCAATTATCTCTTTCCTGATAATTGTACTGATAATGACTTTGCTTTCATATTTTATGTCAAACTCAAATAAATATTAGGTGAATTTTTAAATTAAAAAAGTATTAAATTATTAAGTTTATTCATTAAAATAAATTATTCATTAAAACAACAAAATACTTTATTTCTTAAGTAGGACCTGGGGACAAGAGGTCTTGGTTTTAAATTTGAACTCAAAAACTTCTTAGCTTTGTGACCCAAGACAAATAACCATCACTTAATACTATATTGATTCTAAGAAGGAAGGAAGGGTTAAAAAAAAAACAATAATTTCCATTGTTATAAGTCAGAACATAAAATTACTCTTGCTGAATTTTCTAATGAAACCTCAGGGAAATGTTGTTTCAGTACATATGGGAATACATTGCCTGTTCTGCCCCACTCAAAAAATATTCACCTCGAAAAACTTAGAAATTTATTCAATATTTTTATTTTAATAATTAGAATATGATAAGAAAGAGCAATTATAGTTTTTATCATCATTATCATTTGGGAAAAATGTATCAAAACACAAAATTTAACTATTTACCTTTTTGTTACTTCCTGGAAGCTTTAATACACTATTCTATCTGTTCATTTATCTCTTCTTTCAATTTTATATGGAGACAGGTAGGTGACTCAGTGGATATAGTAATGGACCCAGAGTAAGGAAGACTCATGTTTGTGAGTTCAAATCTGGCCTCAGATACTTACAAGGTGATTGATTCTGGGAAAATCATTTAACCTTCTTTACCTCAGCACTTTAGCTAGAAAAAAAAAAACTGGAAAAGTAAATAGCAAACTACTTTACTGTTATTACCAAGAAAATTGCATATTGGAACACAAAGAGTCAGACATAATTGAAAATGTCTGAACAACAACAATATTACTCTAATATGGTTCTAGAGAATGTATACCATCTCTTTCTTATTGTTTAGTTATTTTCATTCACATCCAAATCTTTGTGATTCTATTGACATTTCCTAGGCAAAGATACTATAGTGTTTTACATTTTCTTCCCAACTCATTTTACAGATCAGAAAATTGAGGAAAACAGGGTTAAGAGGCTAGCACAAGGTTAGAGAGATAGTAGGTGCCTAAAGTCAAATTCTAACTTATGAAGATGAATTTTTCTGATTCCACAACTGACACTTTATCTACTCCATTGGCAGAATTTGGACATATGGTTAAGAAATGCTAATCATTTAAAAATATCCTACTAGGCAAAACAATAAGGGTGACTGATCAGTGAAATATGTTAAATACACAAAGTCAAATGTATTGTGTAGAGTCAACTCTTCCCAGACTACTCTTGGCTCATGTATTTTATAAACTCAAAGTATCAACTTTTGGGCTGAGAATTAACTATTCAACAAAAACTCCTGGGGAAAAAATGGAATGCAGTCTTGCAAAAACTGGGCATAGACCAATGTCTCTCACTAGAAAGTAAGGACAAATTTAATAACAAAACAATGTTTCTTCACAAAGGAAAACTAGAAAGATTTTAAGTTGCTTACTGAAAGTCAAAAAATGAATACATGAGGATAAATTTGTAATCAGTTCTTCCTAAACACAGGCCAAGTTCTCTATACTCTGCACCACCTAAATGTTTCTAGAAGAAATTCTAATTCTCCAAAGGTTATCCAGACTGCTTACCTCTCCATTTGATGCCCAACACTAAATCCATTTGTAGGGATGTATCCAAAAAGGCAAAATCTCCATCTTGCCCAACCAACTATCTTCTTTTGTAAACACTATTATTCATTTACATTGCTTATTAATATGAGGATGTTTTGACTATTTTTTGATTGACTGGACTTTTTTTTATATTTTCACATAAACCTGGGCAATGTCCTTAAACTTGATACAAAAATAAGTCTCAAACATGATCACTACTTTGGAAATACTCATAGAACTCAATAAACCTGTAAACTCAATAAATCTGTCTCATCTCAAATTCTGGGCAGTTTCCATGATGTAATTATTTGAAATTCATTAAACCCCTTCAATGCTCTAGACACATGACCTCATGGGGATTGAGAAACACACAAAATCTCCTACCATCTAGCAGTATTGATAACATGAATGAGACAGACAATTCTACTTTTCAGATAAACAGGTAATTTTATTCTTTGGACTATATCAATTTATTAAGTATCAAATCAAAGAGCTGATCACTATGCTTACTTGCTCACTATATGGGCGAATGGGAAATTTTAGGGGCCATTTATGGAATTTATTCTAATTGAAATGACTTGAAATTATTCAGGGATCATCATCAGATGATAGTTTCTAGCTCTGATAAATTTCAGAGAAGCTTTTCTTCAGAGAACTCAAAAAGCTTTTGCCATGAAGCACTGATTGCTGATAATATATGGTATCCCATACTTTTTAGATTAATGCTATTCAACTGACTATAATCTGAAAAACTTCATTTTTAAACATATTTTCATGTCTGTGAAAATAACAGCATTAAAAACAACAAAATTACAAGCCTAGATCACCTTCAAAATAGAGGAAGACAATATTTTCTTTCTGACAAAGCAAAGGAAATTTACTAAAGGTGAGAAGACATGGAAGATCTTCATAGATTCTAGACAATTAATGGCTCTATGAAATAGAGACTCCTAGAATAAATCCTGAACCTTTAACTTCAGTGGCTTAGGACATTCCTAAAAAACAAACACACACACACACACAAAACCCTTTCTCAGTAAGATCTATCACTTTCTTACCTAGTGAATAACAATGATCCAATAACCAGTAGGTAACAGGACTAGCAAAGCGTAACTTGGAAATGTGTTGAATATAATTCTATAACTCATGACTTAGTTTTAAAACAAACTTGATATCTGCTTCATCATAATTCCTCCATAAGCTGTTCATATATATTCTATGCTCCTTCAGGTTTTCATCAGACTCCTTCTACTCAGTAAGTAATTAAATAATTTTCAAATACATTCATAATAAAATCCCATCCATTCTTTTGAGGGTAGTTCCATAATTTCCTTTTTATTTCATAAAATAAAACCAATTTCCCATTCTTGGTGATAAAAGACTGTTGATATGTTACTAATATGATATGATGTGATGAGTGATATGATATAATGTGATATGATTCCAAATTGAGTACATTGTAATTGGGAGGAAAGTTCCCATTCATCTTATCTTAGACATTTTTACCCACTATCTGCCTAATTGTTTATACAAAAAATACCTACAGAAGTAAATACTCCTTTTATTTTCATATAAATTTTAATTCATTTAATTACTTCCTTTATTTTTAGATTTATTCTTTGAATGAAAGAAATGTTCAAGTTGAATGAAACCACTGAGAGCCAAGTGACTGAATTCATTCTCATGGGTATCACAAATCGACCTGAGCTGAAGGAACCCCTCTTTGTTCTGTTTTTCCTCAACTACACAGCCATAGTTCTGGGGAATCTGGGTCTGATCATCATAACTACCATTGATTCTCACCTCCAAACTCCAATGTACTTTTTTCTCAGGCATCTGGCATTTGTTGATTTAGGATATTCCACAGCTATTGGTCCAAAAATGCTGGTTAGTTTCATAGAGGAGAAAAACATCATTTCCTATCATGAATGTGCAATACAATTAGTTTTTGTTGCAACATTTATCAACAGTGAATTTTTTATCTTGTCAGCCATGGCCTATGACCGTTATGTGGCTATCTGTAAGCCGCTCCTCTACATAGCCATCATGTCAGACAGAGTATGTTGGATCTTGGTGGCTGTCTCATATCTCTATAGTATCATGGCATCTCTACTGTTCACAATAAAGATCTTTGAATCATCTTTCTGCAAATCAAACTTATTAAGGCATTTCTATTGTGACAGTCTCCCTCTTTTGTCCATTATGTGCTCAGATACAAGTGAGATAGAACTAATCATTATGACATTTGGTATATTGAATTTGATTCCTTCTCTCTTAATTATCCTTTTCTCGTACATGCTTATTCTTGTGGCCATCTTAAGGATGAACTCTTCTGAGGGCAGGAATAAAGTCTTTTCTACCTGTGGCTCTCATATCACAGTTGTGGTTGTATTCTATGGAACACTTATCTTCATGTTCCTACAGCCACAATCTAACCGTTCCTTTGACACAAACCAGGTGGTCTCTGTATTTTATACCCTGGTCATCCCCATGCTCAACCCAATGATCTATAGCTTGAGGAACAAAGATGTGAAAAGTGCCTTGAAAAGACTCTTTATCAAATGATGTAAGTATTCTATTTAATTCATATTGGTAGAATATGATTTCATTATGTTATTGGAAATAATTATATTTCTTTTAGCTTTCTTTATCAACTTCTCCCTGAATCTGTTTTCTTCTTTAGAGAAAAAAATATGTCCACTAATAGGCAATCTGAGAAAAACTTTTTTTGGTTTGAGAGATTTTTTTATTTGCCAACCTCCAGTTAATGCAGGTTTATTGGATTGTTATTTGAAAGAACATATTTCAGAATATCTCTATAACATATCTAAATCTCATTATATACTACAAAGTATAAATCATAACTTTGGTTGAAATGTTTTTAGGTGAGAAAATCAAATAACATGCATTTAGGAAATTCTGGTGCCAAGTACAGTGTTAAGCATTTGGTATCCACAGATAAATTTTAAAAAGTAAGTATTTCTTACCATTAAGAGACTTCCATTTCATGAAAGGAAACAAAATGAATGTGAGGGTCAAACTAACTTCCACAACAAATAATCTCCATGTGGTTATCTCCTACTATTAAGAAGTTTATCCTTTTTGTAGTCACAATTGGCCATTTATGACTTCTCAACATTGCTTTTGATATTGTCTGTAAAGCAGAACAAGCTGATTCCCTATTCTTTATGATAATTAATCTTAATTTTTCAAGAAAATTTTGAGTGTTTCTTTTATTTTAACTCTAATATCTTTTATTCTTGTGCTTGAAGAAACAGAACAATGGGTTATACTAAAAATCTTGGGGTTTACTGAAGATTCTAATGCTTAAAACCAATACAACTTCTGGGACCTTCTATACATATATAAAACTTGGGTTCAAATAGCAAGTCCTGGAGGTAGCTAGGTGTCTCAGTGGATTGAGAACCAGGCCTAAAGATGGCAGGTCCTGGTTTCAAATCTTGTCTCAGACACTTCCCAGCTGTGTGACTCTGGGAAAATCACTTTACCCCTATTTCCAAGTCTTAACTGCTCTTCTGCCTTGGAACAAATACTTAGTATTGATTTTAATATGGAAAGTATGGGTTATAAAAAAAAAAACCCACATACACTGTAGCCGATATTTTACCTGTGATGGGTGATATTCAGGACAATAATGTTAATCTCATTGGCTTAAATGTATATATAAAATATGGGAGTTTGATGACAAAAATTTTATGCACCATTCCATAAAAAAAATTATTATGCCATGAAACCAATCTTGTTGCTTAACAGCATAGAGTTACCAATGTATCCTCACATGTCACAAGTTTTTGTCTTTTTGATAATATTGTTGCTTCATTTTGTTTTCTCTGGAGGTTATTAATGTCCATCTTGAACATTATCATCCTTAATTGAATGTTATGTTCCAAATGTAGTCTGTTCTTTTGAATTGAAAGGATTTTCTCACTCTATGCTAGGATGACTTGTCTATCTTAATAGAGATCATTTAGCATAGTTCATTTATATATATGTATATTTTGCTCTAGAAATATTCAATTTAGAATTCACTAAAAATTCCAGATTTTCTTCTCCAAAATGCCTAAAAATACATGTTTCTTACTATTGATATGTGAATCTTTCTTTTGAAACCAAATCAAATATAAGACTTTACATTTGTTCCATTTCAATTCTTTTCTTTTTATCTCATTTTAATTTATATTTGGGGACTGCTAAGAGATAAGTTTAGGTTTGTATTGGGAAAGATATCTAAAGGCAGGAGACCTCCAGAGGTTTTACTGGCTAATTAAGCAATAAATAGTGTTTGGTTGCTCTAACTAATTGTTTGGAATTTTCTGTAGCTGCTTTATGAACCCCTTAATCCCCCCAAGAAAAGAGAGGGATTTCAACTTATTCAACATGAGACCCTCCTCCATAGTTTTCTTCAATGAAAAGGACTTGGCAGAGAGTTTTTAATCAGGTGCTCTGGGGAAGAAACTAGAAATATTTGTTTGAATGAATGAAATCATGAGGTCAGAAAGCACAATGGGATTTTCTAGTGATGCATGAAATGTGTTTAAAATAAAGTTCTTACAATTGTCTTTTTCTAAGAAGGGTTGTTTATTTCTTTATTCAGAATTAGTACTATACACAGATCTTGTCATATAAGATTTTCCTTTGTCTCATAGGGAGATAGAATTAGGACAATAAAATTATTTCAGAAATCATTTACTAGAAGATTACAAAACATAGGCTCTATAATTGTTATTGATTCTCCATCTTCTTTTTATTCCAATTTAAAGAAATTTCTTTGCTAAACTCTAAAATTGTTCTATTGTTTGTTAATCTCCTCCACTATTTGTACTTGTATGGGTAGCTTGGGAATAGAGATGGTAGAAATTAATGCTTCCCCCCCACCCAGTTGTCAAAAACAATGCAATTAGAGGGGGAAAAGAAAGAGTATATGAATGATTCATCATTTTTTCTAGAGGGTTAAAATTATCAAGGAAAATGGGAGAGATTAGGTTTAGATCAACATATCACACCCTACACCAAGATAAATTCAGAATGCGTGAAAGACTTAAATATAAAGAAGGAAACTGTAAGTAAATTAATTGAAAACAGAATAGTATACTTGTCAGATCTCTGGGAAAGGAAAGATTTTTAAAAGCAAGCAAGAGTTAGAAAATATTACAAAATGTAAAATAAATAATTTTGATTATATTAAATTAAAAAGGTTTTGCACAAACAAAAACAATGCAACCAAAATCAGAAGGGAAACAACAAACTGGGAAAAATATTTATAACAAAAAATTCTGACAAAGGTCTAATTACTCAAATATATAAGGAACTAAATCAATTGTATAAAAAAACAAGCATGAATAGACAATTTTCAGATAAAGAAATCAAAGCTATCTATAAGCACATGAGAAAGTGTTCTAAATCTCAAATAATTAGAGAAATACAGATCAAAAAAGGCTGAGGTTTCACCTCACACCTAGCAGATTGGCTAAAATGATAGCAGGGGAGAGTAATGAATGTTGGAGGGGATGTGGCAAAATTGGGACATTAATGCACTGCTGGTGTACTTCTGAACTGATCCAACCATTCTGGATGGCAATTTGGAATTATGCCCAAAGAGCAATAAAAGAATGCCTGCACTTTGATCCAGCCATACCATTGCTGGGTTCGTAACCCAAAGAGATCATACATAAACAGACTTGTACAAAAATATTTATAGCTGCCCTCTTTGTGGTGGCAAAAAAATGGAAAGAGACAGTATGCTCTTCAATTGGGGAATGGTGATGGAACACTATTGTGCTCAAAGGAATAATAAATTGGAGAAATTCCATGTGAACTGGAAAGACCTCCATGAATTGATGCAGAGTGAAATGAGCAGAGCCAGAAGAACATTGTACATAGAGACTGATACACTGTGGTAAAATTGAATGTAATGGACTTCTGTACTAGGAGCAATGCAATGACCCAGGACAATTCTGAGGGATTTATGGAAAGAACAATACCCACATTCAGAGGAAGAATTGCAGGAGATGAAACATAGAAGAAAAACAACTGCTTGAACACTTGGGTTGATGAGGACATAATTGGGGATGTAGACCTGAAAGGACCACACCAATGCAACTATCAATAATATGTAAATAAGTCTTGATTGATGACACATGTTAAAACCAGTGGAAATGTGAGTTACCTATGCGGGGCGTGGGGGAAGAGGGGGAGCATGAGGGGATGAAGGGGAAAGTAGTCATGTAACCATGAAAAAATTTTCTAAGAATAAAATTAATAAATGGGAAAATATCAAGGAAACTCACTATTGGTTAAAGAATATAATTTCTATTTTTCTATTTAAAATTATAGGTGAAAACAGTATTCCCCAAAAGTAACCCATCCCCATCTCCTTCCAAGCCCTGTGAGTTATAATAGCTCCAGAGAATACTCATTCCCAATGGTATCCTAACAGTATTAATATCAGCTTAGGGGATATTTTTATTTGTTTTACTTTATCTTCATCCTTGAATGTTTTCTCTTCAATATATTATTTTATAATAGAGAGAATTATAACAAAATGTTTTCATTATACCCATTAATCCATTTAAGCTTCATAGCAACAACTTTTTCTTGAAGTTTATTTAATATTTTTCCTATTAATTTTGGAGGCTCCTAGCAATTTATTTTTTTCTTCTTCTTTGAGGCTGTGAATATAAGAGTTTTAGCTTTGTTGTTCTCTTCTGATTTATATTTTCATCTTCCTTTCAAAATAGTAACTTTTTATGTTCAGGTTCCTTTTTTTTTTTTTTTTTTTTTTTTTTTTTTTTTTTTTTTTTTTTTTTTGGTATGTGCTCATTTTTTTCCCATTTATTTCTTGACTTTTAGAGATAAGCTACCATAATAGTGGGACAATTGTTCCAAATTTCAGGATTTTTGTTTAACTATTTTCAGAACAATTTCTAGGGGGTTTGGAATTTTTCAGTTTTTCCAAAGTACAATTTAAGGAGAGGTGAATTTACTACTCTTCTGGCCTGTATTCTGCTCTATGAGTAGCCACAGTCACTCTTTTCCTCCCTAAAACTGTGACCAGGGTCCTCAGCCCATTGCTGCCACTAATTCTGGTATTCTAGTACTCTTTCTAACCCTGAGACTGTAGTCCAAGAGTGTAACACAGATTCACTTATGGGAAAAATAGCAGAGTGTTGTACCCAGTGCAAGCAAAGTCACTCCTTTAATCTCATTATTACCAGTTGTCTGACACCCTTACCATCTGTTGTCAGAGAGTTCCAAGAGCCACTGCTGCCACTTCAGTTTTCCCTAAGGCCTGATTTGTCATGCTGATGTAGGACTAAGAGTCTAACTTTCTGAGGCATGTCTTAATACTTTTGTCTAACTTGGGTTTTGCCTGTGGTAGATTGTGCTCCACTCTCATCCTAGTGAGACATACCTTTTCTACCAACATTATTATTTGTCTTGTGTGGGAAAATTTTATCATTTCATTCTTTTATGGGTTCTGCAACTCTAGAGTTTGTTTACAGGTGTTTTTAAAAGTTATTTGGAAGGTAATTGAGAGAGCTCAGGAAGGATCCTGGCCTTTGTCCATCACCTCATCTACAAAAAACTTCAGCATTAGCTAAACTAGGTATTTAACCCAATTTTATAGAGGAAGAAATTGAGTCTCAAAAATAATAAAGCAATCAGGAAGGAAGTTCTCTGACTTTCCTGGCAGAGACAGCAGGTAGCATAGATACTCCTGATCAAACAACACAGAATGAAAAAGGCAGACCCTGGTGGTAGGACCAGAAACCTCATCCAACCTGCTGAACCCTGGAGCTAGCATCCCATAGGATACTACTAAAGTTCTCAGAGGAGAGCCCTGGGATCACCTTTGTTGGTGGTGGCCTCAGTTATTGAGAACCCAGCTTACTCACAGCTGGGTATTGAAGGAGTTGACATTACAGAGTCTGCAGACACTAGGACCTAAAAGCAACCTTCAGTTTTGCCAGTAATTAGGAAAGGAATATAGGTACCCACAGAGAGTAGACTAGATACCTGCTCTATCCTGGATCAGGATAGGAGGAGTGAGGAATGAGCACACATTTGAGAGTGTGGCTGCTGAAGGACTGAGGCCCCACTGACTATAGTCATCTCCAGGAGAGTTTAGTCCTGCCTTACTGACAGGGAGGAATGTAGGCAGTTTATTGATATTTGCAAAACTGACTGGGGGTTTTGGTGGGAGCACCTGACATAAATCATGGGTTGGGGCTTGAGTATGGGATGAAAGATTATACCTGACCCTGAATAATATAAATTGGAAAAAATAAGTAGATCCCTGGAAATAAGAAACACAAAAAATTCTTAAACTGGCAACACCATCACACAGCACCCTAGGAAACCTAGGAGTCAAGTATAAAGCTAATAATTAAGTTTATTGGCCTGGCCACTAACATTTTTATAAAAAGAAGCCAACAAAGGAGAAAGAGCCCAATTATTTATAGCTGTTATGGGGACAGAGAAGACATGGATTGAAACCAAAAGGACAGTGAATCAAAAACACTTACTTCTAAAACAACAGTTAAAACAATAAAGGTTATCAAGCTCAAAAAGAGCTTTTGGAAGAGTTTTTAAGATTCAAAAACCAAATGAGAGAGTTTGAGGAAAATTAGAAAAAAAAGAGCAATACAAAAAAATCAAGAAAATTATGAAAGATCATTAAAATGGAAATGAGATCCAGAACTCACTGAAGAAAATAATTCATTAAGAAGTAGAATTGGAGAAGGGGAAGCCAACAAATTTTTAAGAAAATTAGAAATAATGAAACAAAATCAAAACATTTAGATAATAGATGAAAATATAAAACATTTTGTCACAATAAACAACTGGCCTAGAAAATAAATCCAAGAAGCAATAATATAGCAATATTAAGATACTTAGAAAGTTATGATAAAAAAAGAGTGTGAGCACCATTCTCAAAGAAATCATCAAGCAAAAGTTTCCAGAAATCCTACAACCAGTGGGTGAAATAGAAATTGATGTAATTTACTCAACACCACCTCCAAAGATCCAAAGATGAAAATGCATAGGAACTTCATTGCTATGTTCTATAGCTCCCAAGTGAAGGAGAAATTACTAGAAGCAACTAGAAAAAATAATTTAAATACCATGGAGATACAGTGAGAATAACACAAGACTTAGCAGCCTCAAAATTAAAGGAATTAGGGTCATGGAACATAATATTTCAAATGGCAAAAAAACTAGACTTATAACCAAGAATAACATGCTTAGGAAAACCAAGTTTAATTATATAAAGTAAAAAATGGATATTTAATGAATCAGAAAAGTTCAATGTATTCTTGAAGAAAAACCCAGAATTCAGGAGAAAATTTTATCTATATATATATCTATATACAAATGTAATTATGAAAGAAAAATTATAAGCAATAAAAAAGGCTAAAGTAATCCATTCTTTTATGGGAAAATATCATCTATAATGGTTAAGAATGAAATCATTACCTAGGTGCTATGAAAGAATATATTTAGGTAGACTGAGGCTGAATTGAATATAATAGAATGAGCTAAGATAATAATAGAGTAGAACAGGAAAAGGTGTAATGGAACAATGATCTCATTTAAAAGAAAAATGAGTGGAAGAACTACCACAAAGAAGGGGAGGAGTGGGTAGAGGGCTACTAGTACTGAAACTTGTTATGTGGAGATGTAGAGCATGGAATCCCTGCAAAGAGGCAGGGACAGCCTCACCCAGAATTCCAGGGGACCCCCTTGGAGAACTTTGGGTGAGGGGGCAGTTGAGAAGGGTTTGAGAGAGTTAATTTGTGGAGGTTGAAGTGAGCAGACACTCTGCTTACTTCTCCATACTTGGGGGTCACTTGAGAGGCCATTGTGGCATAGCCAGTGTGGTTACTACATAAGGATTAGCCTGTATAATAGGGTTACTCTATATCAATGATTAGAAAGTAAAGATATTCATTAATAGCAAGAGTGCCAGTCTTAGTTAAGTGCCTTCATCCCCTCCTGTGAGGAGGGGGAAGGGCAGCATCAACCTAACAGTTCAGGGTCACCTTTCATTATTCTAAACCCTCATTAACCTTTCTAGTTTTCCTTGTTATTTCCTAATATAACCTTTACCTTCAAGTCTGTGCCTGGACAATTATTTGGGGGTTACTCACAACTCAGTCTGGACATCTAGTTTGAATCCTCTCTGCTGCCAGTTTAAGAAGATGTTCTCTGTCCTCAACAGTTAGATAGCTAGCTTCTACATACTCATCTAACTGACCTGTGAGGAATATAAATTAAAGAAAAGGAACATCATTGGGGTTTCAGCCATAACAGAAACTTACCAGAAGAATTTCAGTCTTGCTTTCATTACCAACCAAAACCAGCAACTGTTTGGGGGGGAGGGGTTTGAGAGCCAGGAGTGTTTAGGCCCCTCCTTTCCTCACTGAAGCCTGTCAATCTCTGGCTCTTGACTTGAAGCTCTATTTGGCCCTGACACATTTATCTGCTTCTCCAAATTATCTGTTATTATCATCATAACAAACCTTACTCTCATCAGATTTGAGTTAAAGAGAAAACAGAATAAGAAACTAAAATGGTAAAAGTCTTAACATACAGATAAAAACAAGTAAAGCTTAAGACAAACTTTTGATATGCCTTGTCTATTCTGCATAGAACAAGTGAGTTTGAATACCAGGTCCTCTATTTGAAGTCTGATACTTTTGGTGATGTTATTCTTTGTTGTCCTTTCTTTACTCTTATGCTTTCAGGAAATAGTATTAAAATCAATTCCAGTTTAAATTCTATGATCCTGACACATTGTGCTAAAACCAAACTTTCTTCAAACAGTCCTCATGTGGTACTTGCTTAAGTCTCTTCCCTATTCAAGTCAAATTCCTTTGTGAACTCTGGAATCTAAGGATGTCTTTCCAGGAATGAGTCATTCAGAATTGAACAAAATCCTCCAGTTAATTTCATCCAGGATAGGATGAAATCAGACTGTGAGTTCCTATGCCTAGATAGCAAGAATCTCTTAAAGAAAGTCATATCCAGGGGACTTCCGGTTAAGATGGCGGCAGAGTAAGGAGCAGTTGCTCGATCTCTCCTGACCAAAGCATACAGGACTCCTCAAGGGGAAATAAAAACGAGTCCAGATGAACGAAGGAACCCCACAACAGGGCGCAGCATTGAAGGTACGCAGAATCAGGGCATTTCCACACTATAAAGGGGTGAAACAGGTCTCACTAAAACGAGAGAGGAAGAAGCCCCTCCCCCGCCCCCCACACCACACACCTCACACAACGCCAACGCACAAGAGTGAAAACAGGACTGGGGCTTGTACCTGGGCTTGTACATTAATGCATTGCTGGTGGAGTTGTGAACTGATCCAACCATTCTGGCTGGCAATTTGGAACTATGCTCAAAGGGCTATAAAAGAATGCCTGCCCTTTGATCCAGCCATACCATTGCTGGGTTTGTACCCCAAAGAGATCGTAGATAAACAGACTTGTACAAAAATATTTATAGCTGTGCTTTTTGTGGTGGCAACAAACTGGAAAAGGAGGGGATGTCCTTCAATTGGGGAATGGCTGAACAAACTGTGGTATATGTGGGTGATGGAATACTATTGTGCTAAAAGGAATAATAAACTGGAGGAATTCCATGCAAATTGGAGACACCTCCAGGAAGTGATGCAGAGCGAAAGGAGCAGAGCCAGAAGAACATTGTACACAGAGACTGATATACTATGGTAAAATCGAATGTAATGGACTTCTGTACCAGCAGCAATGCAATGACACAAGACAGCTCTGAGGGATTTATGGTAAAGATGCTACCCACATTCAGAGGAAGATCTGCAGGAGAGGAAACATAGAAGATTAACAATTGCTTGAATGCATGGGCTGAGGCAGACATGATTGGGGATGTGGATTCGAAACTACCACACCAATGCATCTAACAACACTTTGGAAATAGGCCCTGAACAAAGACACATGTTACAACCAGTGGAAATGTGCGTTGGCCATGGGTGGGGGAAGAGTGGGGGGTGAAGGGGAAAGTAGGGGCATAAAGTATGTAAACAGGTTAAAAATGAATATTAATAAATGTTTAATAATAAAAAAGTCATATCCACTTTCTTAGATAATGTTTAATAACCTAGACTAATATTAAAGTTAGAATCCACTAAAAATTTATAAAATCCATTTCAAGTCTTCCTCAGAGGAATGCATAAACAACTGTGTATTTCTTTTGGCCACTTGTGAAGGTTTTGTTGTTACTTGTTGGTTTATTTTTTTATCTAATATCAAATATGACTTTATATTTATTTCCACTGAACTTTTATATACTGATGACCTCTTCTAAATACATAGGAATTTTGACAATTTCAGGAGAGAATTTTTTTTTTGGTGTGCATGGGTGAAATGAACATTACTGGAGCTTTTACTGGATAATTAGGCAGGAAAATGCCAGGGGTGATAGATCTCATTGCCTCAAATTTTTACTTGCTTCTTCCAATCTATACCCCAGGAAGAATTTTTTTCCTGAATTAGTCATCATCACAGCTTTACTACAATTTTATTTCATGAGAAAGGATTTGGGGATGAGTATTCATCAGGTGTTTATAAAGTTGGAAGAACTACATTACCCAAACACCCTTTCACCATACCCATAATTACTTAAGCTTTGCATATTGTATGAGAGTTTTCAAAGTCTGTATCTAACTTGATTTTGCATGGTCATACCCATCTTCTTGGCACTGAAATGGTGTAGTGAGCTGTGCTTGGGAGGTAGCAGCTTGTGGCCACATGGGGTGAGTAGGTATTTTTCCCCGTGTTTCCCTAGCTTTATAATTTTATATTAATAAATCCTTATGAATATCATACTTTGGAGGCACTGAATATTGATTTTAGAATTTACATGTTCTTACTAGATTAACTGGAGATAATTGCCTGAATAGGGAATTGTGAAGTCATGAGGATGGAAGTCATAAAAGAATTACCTAGTGTGTAATTTAAATCTGTTACCCTAAAAACTATGATCCACAGCAAAACTACTATTCCCCAAACCCCACTCACTTCCTGTTGTTAAGTATTGACATAGACAGGGCATAAATTGGGTAAAGTTCCATGTCTAGCATGCTTCTCCTTCCTGTTGGAGGCTTTGGTGGATTGGGGAATTTCTGAGCAGGTAGAAAACAGTCACATGCCTCTATTTTGTCAGATAATAAGGTTTAAAATACAATACTTCAAGTACTGAACATTAATTTAAATTTTACACTAGTGACTGAGTGACCTTAAAAATTTTACACTAGTGACTAAGTGACCTTAAAAAGGTGCTGAATATTATCTTTTTATAAGAACTGTTTTGTTTTATCAGAAGAACTGGATTTGATTCTTAAAATACATTTCCCCATACGCTGATTGGAAAATAATTAAATTTCCTTAAGAACATCAATGATTCTCCACCTTTATTTTTTCTGTTAAAAAAATAAACAAAAATCAAACTAACAATTCTATTTCCAACTGTAACCCAATCTCTTCTGCCTTCAAGTCCTTATAGTGAAAACTACTTCAGAGAATTTCTTCTACCAATGGTATCCTTACAATAGTGAAGTTTTCCTAGGGGAGACATTATTTTGATTTCCTTTATCTGTATTATGTAATAACTATCTTTAGAATTATTTTCAAGTAGTGAGAATAATATCAATTTAATTTCACTACATTTTAAGAATGCATTAATCATTTCAGGGAGAAAATATATATATATATATATATATATATTAGAGCTGACATTCATAGATAAAGTTCATAATCATTGCTTCTTTGAGGCTTCAGAACAATAGTTAGATAAAAAAGATGATACGAACTCCATTTTACAGAAAAAGAAATTGAGATTCAATGATATTAAGGAAGATGCTGAGGTCATCTAGCCTATACTGTATTTTGTTGGTGGTGCAGTTGACCCTCTCTATATCATGATCCACTTGTCATGGCTTCACTGTATGGTGGGGTTTTAAAAAATATATATCTAATTCTGTATCACAGTTACACTTATGGCACACTATTGGCTGATGGAATAAAAGGCAACTAACTACAGGGCTGTGTTCTATAACCTGGGAGCTGATTGATTCAGTAATTATAGATTAATAAGAGTGTGGAAAAGGTTTAGAGGAGAGTATGAAGGGTTTGTAAAGCCTCAAAAAAAATTCATAAAATAAATATAATGCTACAACTTCATGGATTTTCACCCATTGCAGGGGGTCTCTGGAAGATAACTCCCACAATAAATGAAGAAACACTCTAAATAGAAATGCCGTTAATATATAAGGGTTTGTTTTGAATACTGAAAGCCTGTTGAAATTTTTCATTGTTTCTGTTAGTTGTTTCTTTGATTCTCTGTGGTTCTAAAGGTATATTGTTATATTCTTTGCAAAGAGTGAGAATTTTATTTCTTCACTGCCAATTATAATTCCTTCAATTTCTTTTTCTCTTGTTGTTATAGCTTGTTTTATCTAATATAATATTAAATAGTAGTGGTGATAATAAGCATTCTTGCTTCACCCCTAATCTTACCAGGAAAGATTCTAGTTTATTTTCCTTATAGATAATTTTTGCTGATGATATTAGACAGATTCTTTTTATCACTTAAAGGATAGTTCCATTCATTTAATAATTTCTAATGTTTTTATAAGAAATGGGTATTATATTTTGTCAAAAATTATTTTTGAGGTATTTTGGTTCTGGGTTAAGATGGCAGCAGAGTAAAAAGCAGCTCTTAACCTCTCCTGACCGAAACACACAAAACTCCTCAAGGGGACATAAAAACAAGTCCAGACGAACAGAGGAACCCCACAACAGGGAGCAGCGTGGAAGGTACGTGGAATCGGGACATTTCCATGCTATAAAGGGGTGAAACAGCTCTCACTAAATTGCGGGCTGAGCAACCACCCCACCCCCACCCCCTCCACACACAACACCTATAGCTCCGAAGCCAGCTAAAAAGAAATAGAGCAAATTTGGGGCACCCATCGAGTCATTGGCAGCTCCAGAACCTGTTCCTGAGAGCAGCAAGATTTGGGACCCCCAAAAAGTCAAAGACCGCACGTGAACTCTGAGTGCGGGAGCAGAGCGCAGGTGCGGGCGGAGGCGTGGGTGGAGGCAGACACAGCCACTAGCTAAAGCTCTGAAACCCTGAGTGGGGAACCAGCGTAGATGGGTATAAGACTGTGGAAGCAGCGCCCTGAGACTTGTAAAGGAACCTCCGGCAGAGGATCAAGCAAGGGGGTCCACCAGGGGGCTTGACCTTGGAAAAAACTAGAACTCAGACCTCAGGAGCCAAAGACCACAGACAGACCCCGAGCGCGAGGATAAAGCTGAGAAGCTGCTGGGCTAATGATGGCTACCCAGACTCAGGAAGTTCAGAAGAGAAAGATAAACAACAAGAAAAAAAAGTCTTTAACACTCGACAACTTTTACACAGAGAAAATCCAGACAACCAAGCAAACAGAGGAGGAGAACAAACAAGCATCCAGACCCTCCTCAAATAAGGAAAACGGGTCACAAGCTATGGAAGAGTTAAAAACTGAGATTCTGAGGAAGATAGAAGAGATCTGGCAAGAAAATAACAGTTTAAAAGGTAGAATCTTGCAATTGGAAAGTGAGGCTCAGAAATCAAATGAACTGATGAGCAAAGTGAACCAGATTAAAAAAGAAAAACAAAAGATCATAGCTGAAAATGAAAAGTTTAGAGCCAAAAACCAGTCCCTAAAGGCTAGAATTGAGCAATTAGAAGCTAATGATCTCTCAAGACAATGAGAACAAATAAAACAAAGTCAAAAGACTGAAAAAATAGAAGGAAATATGAAATATCTCAATGAGAGAGTGACAGACCAAGAAAACCGGTCTAGAAGAGACAATTTGAGAATAATTGGTCTTCCAGAAAAACCAGAAATTAATAGAAACCTGGACTCCCAACTAAAAGAAATTATTCAGCAAAATTGCCCTGAAGTCCTACAACAATAGGGCAATATAGACATTGAAAGGATTCATAGAACACCTACTACATTTGATCCAGAGAAGAAAACAGCCAGAAATGTAATTGCCAAATTCAAGAGCTTTCAAGCCAAAGAAAAAATCTTACAAGAAGCCAGAAAGAGACAATTCAAATATCAAGGAACACCAATCAGGATCACACAGGATCTGGCAGCCTCCACGCTAAAAGACCGCAAAGCTTGGAATACGATATTCAGAAAGGCAAGAGAGCTGGGCCTGCAACCACGGATCAACTACCCATCAAAACTGTCTATATATTTCCAGGGGAAAGTATGGGCATTCAACAAAATTGAAGAATTCCAAGTATTTGCACAGAAAAGACCAGGGCTAAATGGAAAGTTTGATATCCAACCACAAAAATCGAGAGAAACATGAAAAGGTAAATAAGATACAGAGGGGAAAGAAAGAAAACTTATAATTTTTAAATTTGCCTTTTTAAGGGCCTCAGTAAGATCTAATTATCTGTATTCCTATGTAGAGAAATGTTATGTATAATTCTCTGTAGTGAACTCTATTCACTATTATAGTATCCACTATTATAGTAATGAGAAGAATAATTCACAGGGTGAGGGTGGAACACTAAATAATCTAAGATGACATGGGAGATGGGAAAGAGGGGGTGAATAGCGGGGGACACCAAGAGAAACTTGAGTGAATAAGAAAAATAGGATATTCTATTACACACAAAGAAGGTATGGGAAGGAGAGGGGACAAATGCTATTATAAGAAGGAGAGGAAGAGAGCATTAAGAGGTAATAATCAAACCTTACTCTCACTGTAATCAACCTGGAGAGGGAAGAGTAGCTATACTATCCATTGGGACATAAAACTCTTATCTAACCCTTCTGAGAAAGTCAGAAGGGATAAATCAAGGGAAACAGGGGAGTGAGGAGGTCAAAAAAAGGGAGGGGAGAAGAAGGGGGAGGGAATTCATAAGGCCTTTAAAAATAAAAAGTGGGGGGGGAGAATTAATGGAGGGGGTACAAAGGGAAGTTAGTCAAGGGAGGGGATAAGGGATAGGGTCTTAATAGCAAACCACTGGTTTTAAAGGAAATAGTTTAAGGAGAAGGGGTAGGAGTAGGGGAGGAAATGAAAATGTCAGCAAATGCACAACTGATGATTATAACTCTGAATGCGAATGGGATGAACTCGCCCATAAAACGGAAGCAAATAGCAGAGTGGATTAGAAATCAAAATCCTACCATATGTTGTCTACAAGAAACACATATGAGACGGGTGGACATACACAAGTTTAAGGTTCAGGGCTTGAGCAAAATCTTTTGGGCATCAAATGAGAAAAAGAAGGCAGGAGTGGCTATTAAGATTTCTGACAAAGCCAAAGTAAAAATAGATATGATTAAAAAAGACAGGGAAGGTCATTACATCCTGATTAAAGGCAGTATAAACAATGAGGAAATAACACTACTCAGTATATATGCACCAAGTGGCATAGCATCCAAATTCATAAAGGAGAAACTGGCAGAGCTCAAGAAGGAAATAGATAGTAAAACCATACTAGTGGGAGATCTAAATAGCCCTCTTTCAGATCTAGATAAATCAAACCGAAAAATAAATAAGAAAGAGGTAAGAGAGATGAATGAAGTCCTAGAAAAATTAGATTTAATTGATATGTGGAGAAAAATAAATAGGGGCAAAAAGGAATACACCTTCTTTTCAGCTGCACATGGCACATTCACAAAGATTGACCATGTTATAGGGCATAGAACCATTGCAAACAAATGCAAAAGAGCAGAAATAATAAATATAACTTTCTCAGATCATAATGCAATAAAAATAATAATTAGTAAGGGCACCTGGACAGGAAAATCAAAAACCAATTGGAAATTAAATAATATGATTCTCCAAAATCAATTTGTCAAAGAAGGAATCATAGAAACAATCAATAATTTCATTGAAGAAAATGACAATGATGAGAAATCCTACCAAACTCTGTGGGATGCGGCCAAGACAGTACTCAGGGGGTAATTTATATCCTTGAGTGCATATATTAACAAATTAAGGAGCACAGAGATTAATGAATTGGGCATGCAACTCAAAAAATTAGAAAGCGAGCAAATTAAAAATCCCCAGATG
>NC_058135.1:276519335-276520849 GCF_016433145.1 Gracilinanus agilis
CTCACCTCTAATGAAGGGGAAATTAAGGCAATCATTAAAAACTATTTTGCCCAATTATATGGCAATAAATATAACAATTTAGGAGATATGGATGAATATTTACAAAAATATAAATTGCCTAGATTAACAGCAGAAGAAATAGAATACCTAAATAATCGCATATCAGAAAAAGAAATTGAACAAGCCATCAAAGAACTCCCTAAGGAAAAATCACTAGGGCCTGATGGATTCACAAGTGAATTCTATCAGACATTCAAAGAGCAACTAATCCCAATACTATACAAATTATTTGATATGATAAGCAAAGAAGGAGTCCTACCAAATTCCTTTTATGACACAAATATGGTACTGATTCCAAAGCCAGGGAGATCAAAAACAGAGAAAGAAAACTACAGACCAATCTCCCTAATGAACATAGATGCAAAAATCTTAAATAGAATACTAGCAAAGAGACTCCAGCAAGTAATTAAGAAGATCATCCACCATGATCAGGTGGGATTTATACCAGGAATGCAAGGTTGGTTCACATGATTATCTCAATAGATGCTGAAAAAGCCTTTGACAAAATACAGCATCCATTCCTATTGAAAACACTGAAAATATAGGAATAGAAGGACCTTTCCTAAAGATAATAAACAGTATATACCTAAAACCATCAACAAACATCATATGCAATGGGGATAAATTAGAAGCCTTCCCAATAAGATAAGGAGTAAAACAAGGATGCCCATTATCACCTCTACTATTCAACATAGTACTAGAAACACTAGCAGTTGCAATTAGAGAAGAAAAAGAAATTGAAGGTATCAAAATAGGCAAGGAGGAGACTAAGCTATCACTCTTTGCAGGTGATATGATGGTATACTTAAAAAAATCCTAGAGAATCAACTAGGAAGCTTGTAGAAATAATCAACAACTTTAGCAAAGTTGCAGGATACAAAATAAATGCACATAAATCATCAGCATTTCTATACATCTCCAACACACTAGAGCAGCAAGAAGTAGAAAGAGAAACACCATTTAAAATCACCCTAGACAATATAAAATACTTAGGAATCTATCTACCAAAACAAACACAGCAATTATATGAAAACAACTACAAAACACTTTCCAAACAAATAAAACTGGATCTAAACAATTGGAAAGCCATTGATTGCTCATGGGTAGGTCGAGCTAACATAATAAAAATGACAATTCTACCCAAATTAATTTACCTATTTAGTGCCATACCTATCAAGCTACCAAAAACTTCTTTACTGAATTAGAAAAAACTATAACAAATTTCATTTGGAACAACAAAAGATCAAGAATATCAAGGGAAATAATGAAAAAAAATGCGAAGGAAGGGGGCCTAGCAGTACCAGATATTAAACTATACTATAAAGCAGCAGTCATCAAAACAATATGGTACTGGCTAAGAGACAGAGAGGAGGATCAGTGGAATAGACTCTGGGTAAATGACATCAACAAGACAGTGTATGATAAACCCAAAGAGCCCAACTTTTGGGACATGA
>NC_058135.1:276525753-276542411 GCF_016433145.1 Gracilinanus agilis
TAAAATATACTCTCTATGATTAGGCAAAGGAAAATATGGTCATAGAAATAAAGTGATATAGAGTATTTCCCTGGATGTCATATAGCTAAAAACCATAGATGAGAGAGATAGATATAGGTAGTGAACCTTTAACTTCAATTGGTTCAAATATTGCTTAAAAAAAAGGAAATTCCATCTATTACCACTGGCTATATTTTTTTTTTCCTACAGCTTTGGGCAACCTGTTGTTGTATGGTAGCAAAGAATCTCACAGAGATGTGTTGGATATGGTTCTTGACCCCTAATCTTCTAAGCTTTAAAGATGAATCTTTATCAGTGTTCATTTTAGGTATTCTCACATACCCTACCCTTCTTCAGTATCTCATTATTATTCCTCCTCCCCACTGACTATTTAATATTCTAAAAGTCATTCCTTATAGCAACCTGTAAAAAAACTTGGGGGTTGAAGAATTTAATGGTTTCTTTCTAATTTAGCTAAATAAAACTATAATTATTTTCCTTTTCACGATGAGATAGTGATATGGTATAATGTGATTTACATTATATAATGTGGTGCATGATATATATGAATACATTATAATGTGGGGAGAAAGTTCCTGCTTATCTTGTCTAAACTATTTCAAGTCATTCGCAATTTAATCGAGAATGCAAACACTACTAGATGAAAACTTTTTCCTTTCATTCTCAGATCATCTTCCTTCAATGAGAGAAATGATCAAAGTGAATTACACCAAAGGAAACCAAGTGACTGAATTCTTTCTCACAGGCATCACAAATCATCTCAAGCTTCAGGGCATTCTCTTTGCCTTGTTTTTCCTCGACTACATGACCATAGTTCTCTGGAATCTGGGGCTGATCATCCTAACCAGTGTCGATTCTCACCTGCAAACACCCATGTACTTTTTTCTGAGACATTTGGCATATGTTGATCTTGGCTATTCTACAGTTATTGGTCCAAAGATGCTGGTCAGTTTTGTAGTGAAGAAAAATAGCATTTCCTACAAGGAATGTGCATTACAGCTTGTTTTCTTTGGGATATTTATCAACAGTGAAGTTTTCATCCTGTCAGCTATGGCCTATGATCGCTATGTGGCTATCTGTAAGCCCCTCCTCTATACAGTCATCATATCAGATAAGGTGTGCTACATCTTAGTGGCTGTCACATATATCTATAGCATTATTGGATCCTCACTTGTTACCATTAAGATTTTCCAGTTGTCTTTTTGTTATTCTAATGTAATACAGCATTTCTATTGTGAAAGTCTCCCTTTAATGTCCATTGCATGCTCAGATACAAGTGAGATTGAACTAATCATTATGACCATTGCTGCATTTAATTTGGTCTCTTCTCTTGTTGTTATCCTTGTCTCCTACATGCTTATTCTTTTCACCATTCTCAGGATGAATTCTTCTCAGGGAAGGCACAAAGCCTTCTCTACCTGTGGCTCTCATCTCACAGTGGTGATTGTGTTCTTTGGAACACTTGTCTTCATGTATCTGCAGCCCCATTCAAGTCACTCCTTTAACACAGACAAGATGGCCTCTGTGTTTTATACTCTGGTCATCCCTATGCTTAATCCACTGATCTATAGTTTAAGGAACAATGAAGTGAAAGGTGCATTGAAAAGAGTCTGTAAAAAATTGATGTAAGCATTTTCTCCTTGTTTAGTGTACCATATGATTCCAATCCTTTCTTTTTGCAGAAAACTACCTGTCCTAATAATTACATTAAAAATTATTTTGAATTTTAGTTAGTTTTTAATGTCAATCTCCAATAAATATTAGCCTATTGTATCCTTTGAATGAATGGACCATGGAAATAATTTGTTAAAAATGAAATGTAATGAAAATATAATTTATAATGTACCACCAAAGAGAGAATCGTAATTTGATTAAAGTTTTCTTATATATGAAAGAATCAATTAAAATTAATGTAGAAAATGCTGGCATTTTGTAGTTTTCTATGCATCATTCCTGCAAAGATGAACCACTAAAATCATTCTTTCCATCAATGAACCTATATTTTATCAAGGGAAAAAATATATTTGATTTAGTTAATATGTACTTGTAGAAAAATTCTATTGCAGCAGTATATGTTAATTTTAAGCCTTCTTCTATCTCATCTCATATGCCTATCAACTTTATATTCTGCTATGTATTGGAACAATGCCTTACACAATTTTGATTTGTTGGTCTTATGCAAATAATATATTTCCCTCTTTTTAGAAGTTTAGGCAAAGACTGCAATAGGATAATTCCAGATTAAATTTTATATTTTATAGCAAAGACTAGGAAATGTGGATTGGATATGGACTGAAGAAGAGCTTGGTATCTTGTAGTTCATATTACACCTGAAAAATGAGAAATGGGTCATCCACTTTGATGACAATTTCTTTTAATTCCTAAAAATAAAGATATATATGAAAATAATCATAAAAAGGAGCTCAATGACTCATTAGGAGTATATTAAAATTTGGCCCTCATTGAAAAGGTACACAAAATCCTTCACTGAGGATACCTCATCATCCTCAAATCCAAATTTGGAGAATATTTAGCCAATGACTAAATACTCTGGCTTGTGGAATATACAAAAGGAGAAAATATACTAATAAACAGATTTGAAATGATGGCTCTCATAAAAGTATATGTTCTATGTTGAAGAAAGACTCAATTCTTATAAAAGCTGGAAATTAAATGTAGGAAAGAAAGCTTATCCTACTCAAAGAAGGTATAACAGACAAAATACGATTCTGGGATAGTCTGTATCAAGAGGGTTTTTTGGACAGAGACTGAGATGATATAGTTCTATGAGGGATTATTTAAGTAAAAAAATAATAATGGTTACATACAGTAATCTGAAATTTGCCTGTAATGCTGGATAAAAATTTTATGATGACAAACAAAATAGATGCAACATTTTTTATATTCAGGTTCATGAAGTATAACAAATAAAAGGTAATGAATCATCTCTGCCTAGTGTCTATGACCATCAACACAGCTTGATTTGAAGGGCAGCTAGAAAGCACAGTGGATAAAACACAGAGACTAAATTTGTTAGAATTTAGATTCAAATCTGGACTCATACTCCTTATTGTGACCTTGTGTTGATTATACAGAGGTTACTGTTCTTCTCCAATCACAGTCAACTTCTCCTGACTCCATTTTTTGTTTGTTTGTTTTTATTTTTAGGGAAAGATAAATGAAATGGTTTAACATTTCATTCTCCAGCTCATTTTACAAATTAAGAACTGACATAAAGGGGATTAAGTGAATTGTGCAGGATCACAAAGCTAGAAATTGTCCAAGGGAGGATTTTAACTCAGGAAGAGAAATCTTCCTCACTTCATGTTGGTATTCTATTGACTTCTACTGTGGACTTTACCTACTAAAAATATAAGATTGTGGAATTTAGATATCAAAAATATATAGGTAGACATAACTATATATGACTATTGTAATAAAGTAGTGTATTATATAATTATAATGTATAGTTATATTAAAATTACATAATGCATAGAATGTATATTTACATTACAGCATAAATGTAAAAAAAGCATGACTTCTAAGGAACGTATCCCAGATCTTCTAAATTCCAGGAGCAGAGACCCATAGTTTCTGTTGAGAGGCTAATAGTTCTCATTCCAGGAAAAGCTCAAATAGATATACTGACCAGATGTTTTAATTAAGGGATGCCAAGGCATAGTTCTTTGAAGCTTTGGCTACCTGACCATTTGGTTTTGATATGTGTACAAGCTGACTGAGGTGACTGGAACAGATGTCCAAGGCTAGATGCCTGGTTCTCCTGAATCATCCTGATGTACTCCTAAATATCTATAAATTCTCAATAAAAGAATAATTCTTTGTAACACAGATTGCATCATATCCAATAGCGAGTTCTCACCTCTCCTAGGAAATCTCATAGGCATTTTGCCTATTCTAAGTTGACCAAACCTCACTCTTCTTTTTCCCACTCTTCTCAATCTTAAATAAATATTCAAATTGCTCTGATATTTTTGGTGAAGGCTTATGATTTTAATAGAACATAAATTATTATTTTCAACACTGCCCATAAAGAGAGGAAACTGTTTCTCAAGAATGATGCTTGATCTTTGGATAGAGATTCAAGAGGTTTGAGCACAGCAGACATGTTCAATAAACATGTGTAGATGATTACTAGGCTGATCCTCTATTAATGGGAAACCTTTGCATTAGACAAATATAGCTTAGATTAAGAATATAGATACCATATAATTATATATGGTATAGATTAATAATATAGTTATTTTATGTGCACAATACATGTAATATGAAATCAGTTATGACCATTACTAAAATAATTTACAATTTTAAAAAACTTTTTATCCTCATTATTGGAAGGACTAGGATATCCATGATATCTTTTGATCTTCATAGAGCATTTAAATGCATCTGTGTTCCAATTAATGTTAATTCATAGGCCAGAATTAGAATAAAGGAGAGTGGTATGAAATACAGTTCTAGGTGCAATTGTAAGTATTGCTAATCTGTATCATTATCAAAACTCAATCCTTAAAAATTCTGTAAGACAAGAACTAAAATTACTGTTTCTACTATGCATTTCCTAATGAAACCCTAAGGAAAAAAGATTCAACACATGTGAGAATACATTGACTGGTAAATGTTATTATATTCTCCTAAATAATAAAGATAGGAAATTTATTTTAATAATTAGGGTCAGATAAAAGCTAAGTTAAAAATTTATTTTTTAAATATTTATTGTTACTTAGGGAAATTGTATTAATACATAAAATGAAACTATTGCCTTTTAACTGATACCCTGTAAGCTTTAATCCACTACTTCCCCTTTTCATTTCTTTCTTTGATCACTCTAATATGGGGACAGCCAATTGGCACAGTTAATAAAAGTGTCCGGTCTGCAATCAGGAAAAATTCATCTTTGTGGGTTCAAATCTAAATTCTGATAGTTATAGATACATGATCCTGGGCAAGTCTCTTACTCCTATTTGCAGTTTGCTCATCTGCAAAATGAATAAGAGAAGAACATGGCTAACTGTTCTAGTTTTTTTAACACAGAACACCCCTATTGGGATTACAATGAATCAGACATTACTGGAACAATCAAACAACAGTATTATTCAGATGGTTCTATATTATGTAAAGTCTCTTCTTCTTGTTTTTTACTGTTCAGTCACTTTTTGTCATATGCAACTTTTTCTGACCCCTTTTGAGGGTTTTTTGGGAAAAAGATTCTGGAGATTCACCATATCCTTCTTCAGCTCATATTTTGAAGCTCACTTCTTTCAGTTTTAATTGATTCTTCATGACCCTATCTCATATTTTCTTGGCAAAGACACAGGAAAGATTTGTCATTTACTTCTTCAACTCATTTTATAGATCAAGAAACTGAGACAAAGAGGATTAAGTTACTTGCTCAGGTTAACAAAGCTTACAAGTATCTGGGGCCAGATTTAAATTGATGAATATTCTTCTTCATGACTACAAGACCAACAATTTGTCCACTGTATTATCTAATTGCCTTCTTCTTTGGTAAATTTAAAAACCCACAATTAGGATTGCATGGAACCTAACAGCTTCTACATAATTATTAAGCATGGAATATGATGTTCCATAAGGGAAAAGATGAAGGACTACAACCAAAAACTAACTATCCAGTGAAACTAAGCATAATACTCTAGGGCACTAATGACAAAACTTTTAAAGACCAATTCACAAATTCAAAAACTCTCACCCTCATCTTACCCCTATAAGGATGATATTAGAAAATAAGTACTGTTTTATTAGTTTAGAAATAAGAAGTACAGAAGCTGGTTTGAAAAAGAATTGAAGTTTGAAGCAGACCTGAGAAAGAGTGTTAATTTCAAGTGTTGACAGTTGTAACCATTTTCCTGTGACAGTTACTCTCTCTGGGTGTGGCAGAGTGACAGTCTCTGACAGTTGGCAGAGTCACACACAGGGGGACTTTCTCTCTAGGGACTAGAGGAGGTAACATCTTTGCCTCTCTCTCTGTCTAAGGAAAACCCTGAAGGAACTTAGTGTTTTCTTTTTCCAACTTGCAAAACACTATTGACTATCTATTGTGGTTTTTAATAGGTTGATTTAACTTCTTATTTCCTTATTTCCTCTCTCTCTTCTCAATTGTAAATAAACTTCCATAAAAGTCAATTTTGACTTGAGATTATTCTTAATTGAGGATTGATAATTGTTTAATCCTCTGGCAACCATCTTTTAATATATTGGACCAAAAAACAATCCTTTTCCCCCTTGCAAAATAAATACATATAAATAACCTTGGGAAGATAATAATAATTGTACTCATTAAATTAATAAGATCTTATCTCACAGGAAGACTTTATATGTTCCTAGGTGATAACATCAGGAGAACATACATGACTTTCTAAAGAAATTCTTTAAGGTATACTTAGATTATCTTAAGGGGGGAAGTTTATTTTCCTTCTGCAAAATGTAAATAGTTTGTAAATACTATGTACATAGTCTATAATATAATATGTACATAACATATACATAGGTTTAGAAATTGTGTATATCTGTATATTTCTATAGATGTGTATATAGTTAAATTGTTACAAAGTTTTGACTTTATTAGTATAGTAAGTTGATTTTGAGTTTTAATTTAGTTAGTTTTAGTTTTCTGTATTAGTAATAGGACAAGGTCTTAGCGTAGTAAACAGTTTCATTTGAATTGTTCAAATAGGATTTGTAAAATGCAGTTTGCATGAGATATGCATAGTTATTATTTTAGATAGATTTTAGTTTTTTTTGTAAAACATAATTTAAATTGTTTTTCATAATTGTATTTTATTATTTCTGAAGTTTTTCAAAAGTTTGCATTTTGCATTTTAAATTTCTGTAATTGTATGTTTTGCACTTGCATTTGTGTAAATATGTTTTCATTGATTATTTGTTTTCTTTAAAAATTTCTTTTCTTTGATTTATATCCCTAGTAAAGGTTAGCATAGATAGGTGTAGCAAAAAGAAAAGGATAAGATTAGCATAAGATTAAGACTATATTTTAGGAAATATAATAATAATGAGGTTAGACATAGCTTTAGAATTACATAGAATAGTGAGCATATGTGAGAGATTTTTTTTTTATCTCTCCATATGCTCAAAGTGGGGAAACCATAAAGATGATAGCAGAAAATAAGTATTGTTTGATTAGTTTAGAGATAAGAAGTAGACAAGTCGGCTTGATAAAGAATTAGAGTTTGAAGCAGAGCTTTGGTTTAGACTCTGAGTCTATTAAGACTCAGAATCCTCACTTGATTCTTGTTGAGACTCAACCAGATAGCCTTTGTTATTTTTATAACTTAGAGGTGAAGTTAAGAATTATAAGGATAATAGTGGTAGTTTTATTTAGAATACTATAAATTTGGGTTACTCAGATCAAGAAGGATTAGTGTAGCCTGTGAAACACAGGGGAAGTGGTTCCTTGCAGAATCAAGGAGTTTATTTGTATGGAGTTAGAATACCTAAGATTTAGAAATCCTTTTGATCCTTATATATTTCAATAATATTTTATTTTTATAACAAGAGTCTTTTTAGCATTACTTGCACCTGGCCCTGAAGAGAAGTTCATCTAAGAGCTTCCCTTCATTTTATCATTAAAGATACTTTGGATTACATCTATTAAAAGTATCAAAATAGTTTTGAACCTTTATTGGCATAGTTTTCCCCATTTATTTGTGTAGCTCGCCCACTTATTTTTAAACCTCAGAAAGGAGAGGGAGGAACCACTCCTATTTGCCTGCCAGGCAGAGGGGTAGGTGATGTCCTCAGGCATGAATAGAGAGGGAGAATGGAGCAGCCTGGCTCTACCTTCCTCTGGCTTTCTAGCAATGAACTGTTGTGAACTCTGTGCTTCTGTGATGGTGGGCATACCAGATAGAGGGCTCTGAATGCTATCTCTGGAACACATGGCAAAGGTTTGTTACCATGGCTCTAGGGGAAGGAAATGAACATTGAATGAAATAGAGGAATTCCAGACATTCCTGATTAAATGACCTAAATGAAAAATAAAATCCAATCATCAAATTCAATACTCAAGAGAAGCATAAAGAGACAAATAGAATACTCTTTTTCTAATTAATTAATTAATTAATTAAGAATATTTTTCCATGGTTACATGATTCATATTCTTTCTCTCCCTTCTTTCCTCCCTAATCCCAGAGCTGATGAGCAATTCCATTGGGTTATACATATATCATTAAACAGAAAACTTTTAAACCAAATAACATCTTTGTATAAGAAAATGGTAACTAAGATACTTAAGATTTCCATAGTACAAAAGATGCATAATATGTTTAAAATAATCACGGGAAACAATGGAGTTAAACTGATTATGTTAGTATTAGGAAGATATTGACTAAGATGCTTAAGGTATCTATGATATTTGAAGAACCTAAGCTATCTAAAGTCCTTAGGATAATTAAGGTACTGAAGGTTTTAGAACTTTATCACTATGAGGGCAATAAATAGGAACTTATATAGCAAGAGAACAGGGAGTAATGGAATATGATGAGATGATATTTTTAAAAATCAAGGGATAAGAGAAAGGAATATACTGGGGAAAGAAAAGGAGAAAAACTTGGAGTTAATTTATCTCACATGAAGCGGTATATAAGAATTAATACTATGGAAGGAAAGAAGGGGGTGTGGTGTGTTATAGCCAAAAAAGCTTATAGAAATATTGTAGCTTATAGCTTATAAGAATATTGTAGCCAAAAAGCTAAACTTGGCAATTAAGCAAGGGGTTTTTGGATAACGTCATGCCCGGCTCAAGCAGGGCAGTTATCTCTGACTCACAGTCCCAGGGACAACTCCTGGCTGAAAGCCCCAGGGCGCCTAGATGAAACAGCCTTAAAGATTCCTAGACAGAACAGCCTTGAAGATTAAGAATCATGTCCTGTGGCACCTGAAAGCATCCCCTACTCCCTCTGTCTAGCTATTAGCTCACCCTAAGACAAAGGCACCTATATCCCAGAAACATATATATATTCCTTATTCTGAATGCCCCCTCGGGACTCTTTTTGATGAGTTTCCCCAGTGCATACTGGCAATAAAGCTTTCTCCTGCTTTGATTGCATTGTCTCGTGTGTTCCTCTGGAGGCCACCCATTTTGAACCCTAACATGGTGAACAATGCTTGAACCTTATTCTCATAGGAATTGCACAAAGTAGGAATGTCATCCACTCAGTTAGGTATAGAAATCTATTTTGTTCAATAGGAGACTAAAAAGAAGCCAGATTTTAAAAAGGGTGGAGGGAAGACAGGGAGAAGGAACTCAGGGAAATAGGTAAACAGAAGTAAAAAAAATATTTTTGAATAGGGAAAGGCTAAAAGGACAGAAAGAGAAGAAAAATAAGATGGAAGGAAACACATAGTAATCATATGAGTGTGAATGGGATGAACTCACAAGTAAAATGGAAAAGGGGTAGTAGAGTGTATCAAAAGCCAGAATCCCACAATATATTGTTGACAAGAAACTCATTTGAAGTAGAGAGACACAAAATAAAGGTAAAAGGCTAGACTACAATTCTTCACCTAAAGTTAAATGTGTGGTAATTATGATCGCAGATGAAGGAAAAGTGGAAATTGACATTATTAAAAGAGATAAGGAAGGAAATTGAATATTGATAAAAAGAACCATTAATGAAATAATATCAATATTAAACATATATGCACCAAATGACATAGAAACTATATGACTTATGTTATGAGGAAATTGGGAATTTAAAGGAATAAGCATGAGTTAGAAGGCAGAGCTGTCAGGCAAGTGCTGAAAGTTCCAAGTATGGAACAGTGGTCAGGGAAGGAAGTTTTTTCCCCAAGAGACTCTGTGTGTGGCTGATGGCAGTTAGGTGCTGGATTTAACTGCCTGAAGAGCCTAGGAAAGTGGATTGTCTCCTACAAGAAAGTATCTATCCTGAGAGGAAGATCAGGTTGAGCAGTGAATTTAGTTCTGGTTGGTGGACATCTTCCTGTCTTCATCTCCTTGAAGATTTATTTGCTGGTACTCGAGTTCCTAGAAAGCTGAGATCGACATTTAATTCCCCTTCTGACCAGCCAGGCTTGTCCTGACAGCCTATGTTATTGTCAGTGTAGTTTGTTTCCCACCTTCTAGTCCCTTGAATTTATCCTTAGCTATTTAGATTTAATTTGAACTTTTCCTTATCACCTACCCCTTAAACTCTTTATTAAACTGTTTCATATAGTTCCTGTGTCTTCCTCTACCCTAAGAAAGAGCCTACAATAAGATAACTTTCAAACCCTGAATTTCCGTGGCTTGGGTAACTGTCAACTATCCAGTAACTGTCAACTGTCAGTTACCATCCTGTGTGTATATACTCTGTCATTACCCATTTCCCACAACCCTTGTGTAAGTTTACAGTATATCGTGTGAGTCCTATCACTTGTGGGTTTGTGAACGTGGTCCTGATTGTGTTTGGCATTCTTGTGTTTCACTTGTTAGCCCAGTTACTTATTTCACTTATAAGAGGAAATAGAGAATAAAACTATATTAGTAATATGGGTCTGTTAGTAGCTTTACTAACTTTATTACATCAAAGTAGTGATACTAAAGAGAGGGAAATGAAGGAAAGAGGTAAAGAGTTGACTACACTATTTGCCGTTTTATAAATTGAAGCTCACCACTGTTATATTGAATCTCTGGGAGCTTGAAGTTCATTCAATGATTGACAGATAAGTCAGTTGGATAGAATGTTCCCAGAGAGGCATGCGAGAGACAGGAGGGGGCAGTTGAGAACCCCGAGAGAGATTCTGGGGTCTTTTATCTGTCCTGAGGCTAGAGATCGGTGTGGATCCTGGCCTTGGAGTGAGAGACTACAAACACCACTCTGCAAGCTCTTCCTGTCATTCATATACCATTATCAACCTGTACTTGACCACCACCTCTGTGTCTACTGTCCCTAGATATTAGGAGTTTCATCATCTAGTTATCTAAGCTTCCCAGGGCCTGGGAGAGATCCGGGAAGTGGGCAGGAGATGAAGAAGAGGGTGGAAGGGTGGATATATGTCAGCTGTTAAGGCTAAGATCTACAGAAGAAGAAGCTGAAGATTTTCCAGCAGTTTATCTACTCTAGTTTAGCCCTGGCCAGGCTGAACCAGAGGGAAGCTAACATTGATTCTTCATTTGCCAACAGTGAGAGTTTCAATAGTAGCAATTTAAGTAGAGTCTCCTATATATATATATATATATATATATATATATATATACAAAGTTTAAAGTACCTTCCTAAATCAGTTTCAAAGCTTGTTTTGGGAAGGGAGTCAATGCAGTCAGAATATAAATGTTATCCCAGCTGAAGAGCCCAATTAATATATCAATTAACCCCAGGTGGGTCCTGAAGGGATAAACCTCTTTGACCTGAAGGATCTTGCCTGGGCAACTGTTATAAAGGAGAAGTGTCATCTTATCCTCTCTGTACATCATTTCTACTACCTCAAATAGATACTAGTGACCTCCTTTAGATATAACACCACCAACAGGGGTTCCTCCAGATTCCAATCTTCCACCAGAAGATGACCAGAGAGCTTGGTCTCACCTTATGAGCAGTTTTCTCCACCCACTAGCTCTCCCATGTCATATCTCAGAAACAAATCATAGTTCCTTAATTTGCCTGGTACCATCCAGTGGGGCAATGTCTATGAGATCAGTTTCCAATCTCATTGGTTTCAACTTCCTTTCTCTGAGGGCCTGTTTATTCTTGCACATCTCAATGGTAAATGACCCCCAGGTTGCTGGTTGATGATGTCAAAACAAAGTGAAACAATGAGAAGATAATTCTCTTCCCACAATAGGGGACATTATTCTTTTCCTCTCATAAAAATATGAATCAAACAAAAAAGAGAAATTAAAGAAAATATATTATATCAAAGAAATAGTATATCAAGGAATTGAATTTTAGAAAAATTAGAATTTATAAATTTCTGGAGTAAACTGAATGGGAATAGAAATGAATATGTTATTATTGTTGTTGTGTTTCCTGACTAGTACAAAGCAACTTCACAAAAATTGATCCTATGACATAAAAGCGATAAACAAAAAAATCTTAATGGAATCAAGAGTGTTTAACCAATAACATCTATATAGCAGTAAAGGAAAATAATACATGCTGGAGGACTTATGGGAAAATTGGGGCATGAATGAAGTCGTGTTAGCATTGTAAACTGATTTAAGCATTCTGGAGGTCAATTTGGCACTATAACCACATAGCTTTAATACTGAACATATCCTTTGATCCAGCAATGCTACTGCTTAGTCTATATCCCAAAGAATTTTTCTTTTTATGTAAAGGGGAAAAGGATCTAATTTTACAAAAAATATTTTTGTAGCTCTTTTCATGTGACAAAGAACTGGAAATTGATGGGATGTTCATCAATTGGAGAATGACTGAAAAAAACAGTTCTATATAATTGTAATGGAATATTATTGAGCTATGAGAAATGAGGATGATTTTAGAAAAAAACTGGAAAGACCTACGTAAACTGATATAGAGTGAAGTAAGAAGAAGCAGGAGAATACTGTACACAGTAAGAGCAGCATTATATCATGAACAATTGTGAATGACTTTCCTATTCTTAGCACTACAGTGATCCAAGATAATCCCTAAAGAATTGATTTAAAATGCCATCTACAAAGAAAGAACCAATGAAGTTGGAATGCATATGGAAGCATACTATATTATATTTTCTTTCTTTTCTACATTTTTTATTCCAGTTCTCTTCAACAAAATGACTAATATGGGGAAAAACATTATTACACATGTAAAAATCTCTCTCAAATTGCTTATCATCTCAGAAGGGGATGGGGGAAAGAGGAGGAAAAGAGGGAAAGGGAGAATTTGGTTCAAATTGAAATATAAAATTAATGCTAAAATAGTTTTTATATGTAATTGAGAGAAAAATAAAAAGTTAATTGCAAAAAAAACTGATAGGAACATTTTCTCCAAGTGTAATATACAATATGATTCCAATTGTCTCTTTTACCAGAAAACTTTCATAATAGTTGTATAGATAATGGTTTTGTTTTTATTTTTTAATTCAAACTCAAATAAATATTAGAGTGAATTTTTTTATTTTAAAATATTTTTGTTAAATATAATTAAAAGCTAATTATTAAACTTATTAAAATAAATAATTTCTTTAAAATATTTTAAAACTTCCATTATTAAAATAATTATAAATGCCAATATATTAATTATGTTCAATATATTTTATTAACATATATTCATTTATTTATTTGAATTGTTATTAAATATTCCTATTTTATATGGAAAACTTTCTAGTAAACATTATCTTAGTGAAAAAATTGATTTTATCATTTACCCCAAAGTGAACATATAACATTTGGTAGTAATTTTTTTTGTATAGGTAAATCCATCACAAGAAGAATGCCGAAAATTCTGGTAGAAGGTACCTTGATAGTGAGTGGACATTCAAAAAGAACAAAAATGATTTATACTGTAACCTCAGAATCCCAAATGGGGTGCAAGCCACGGAATCTCACAATGCCAGGGCAGTTAAGGACAGTCGGAATGAGGGTATATAAAAGGGTAGCCCAAGCTGAGATACGAACTTTCTGAGTTTGGGGTGCTAGGAAGAAGGAGAGTGGTGGAAACTACTTTCTTTAGGCCTAGCAATCCTCTGATCAGAAGAGCTTAGTGTTACCTAACCCTATACTCTTATAGACAACCTGACAAGACTGTCTCACTGACCCTGATTCAATACTGCTACAGAAAGACCTTGCTAGCAGTTATCAGAAACAGATCTTCAGAAACAAAAGACCTTCAATCAACACTACCTACAAATCATCTTGAATTTATTCATTGCTTTATATAGTTGAGTAGAAATAGCTATAGTGGAGGATAGGGAAAGAAGATTTCTGTTGGGGTCTTCTGCCCTGCTTTTGGAAAAGTCACTCTTTTATCATCAGATATTTAGAGAGATTTGTCCTATCTCTCTCACCTTTCATATTACTTTAACTCTCCACCCCTCTAGTCATTAAAAAAAAAAAATATTATAACTAAGTCAGTGTGAGAATCCTTTTCATCAAGACAGCTGTGGCAAAAATTTACTTACTTAGAATCATCTTCCATTATCCTGTTCCAGTGGCAGTTGGGAACCTAAGGGATCAGCTGTCAAGGCACTTTTGAATATATCAACGAGCCTTGGTTGAGGGCTACATCCAATAAGGAAAGACTACAAGTTCTTGTGGGAATACATATCAAGTCCAGCTTGTGAAGAAGTTTTAGCCAGTTAAAATAAGAAGCCATTGACCCACCTTCTCTTCAGTTAATATTAGCAGACAGAATTCTGCACTGGTGTGGGGAGGAAGGGGGAGTGGAGTTCTAACTGCATTATCTTCTATCCCTGACTTGAGGCTTGAGTTTCCCTGCCAATAGCCTGAGTCTTGCTCCTTACAATGTCATGAGTAAACTTACATTTAAAAAGAGAAATAATATCTGATTTGATCTCTTAGTATTAGAAGAAATGATTTTTTAGGTACAATTATATATGTATATATGTATACATATATGTATTATATTATATTAATTATATATTATGTTATATTACGTTATATTACATTATATTATATTATATTATGTTATGTTATGTTATATTAATTATATTATATTATATTATATTGTATTATATTATATTATATTATGTTATGTTATGTTATGTTATGTTATGTTATGTTATGTTATGTTATGTTATATTATGTTATATTATATTACGTTATATCATATCATGTTATGTTATGTTATGTTATATTATATTATCTTATATTATATTAGTTATGGTATATTAATTATATTATATTATATGTAGGTGTCTGTCACAAAAAATTTTTGCATGTATTTTCCTATTAGAGAGAACTCACAAGGAAAGGAAAATGGAGGGGTACAGATGGCGTTCTAGATTATATAAAATAAATTAAATTAATTAANATATATATATTTATATATATATTCACCTAAAATACCTTGTAAATTAATTTATTTTTTCTTTCATTATAATAATTAATTAAAATATGATAAAGCAAGAGCATTTATAATTTTTAATAATCATTGTCACTTGAGAAAAATGTATCAATACACGAAATTAAAAGAGTTTTGTCACATCCTGGAAGCTTCAATCCACTTTTCTACTTCATTTCTCTCCCCTATTACTTTTATACAGAGACAGCTAGGTTTCTCACTGAATAGAGTACTGGACCTGGAGTCAGGAAGATTGCTCTTTGTGAGTTCAAATCTGGCCTCAGATACTTATTAGCTGTTCAATTCTGGGAAAATCATTTAACCTTTTCCTCAGCACTTCAGCTAGAAAACGAGCTGGAAAAGTAAATAGCAAATCATGTTAATATCATTGTCAAGAAAATTGCACATTGGAACACAAAGTGTCAGGCATAATTGAAAATGTCTGAACAACAACATTACTCTAACATGGTTCTCGATCATGTATACCATCTCTTTCTTGATTGTTTTTATTGTTCAGTTTTTTTCATTCATGTCCAGATCCTAGTGATTCTATTGGCATTTCCTGGGCAAAAATTCTGTGATGTTTGCATTTTCTTCTCCAACTCATTTTACAGATCAGAAAATTGAGGCAATCAGGGTTAAGAGATTTGCACAAGGTTAGAGAGATAGTAAGAGTCTAAGGCTTATGAAGATGAATTTTCCTGATGTCACAAATGACACTTTATCCACTCAACTGGCAGATTTGGACATATAGTACGAAGTGCTAATCATTTTTAAATGTTCTACTAGACAAAACTTCCAAGAGCCACCCTCCCCCACCAGAGGAAGGAGATCCCATCAAGTCAGTGCATTTTGACACGGTCCTACACTGACCCATGTGACCTGAAAACTGGCCACAGGATGGATGGAAAACCCAATCAAACCCCTCTTTGTGAGTCCCTTCTGACCAACACTTCATATTATTGAAATTATTATAATCTATATCTTTAGGATAGCCCCAAGTCTTATAGAAATCCCCTAATTACTTTATAATAAACCAGCATTTAATGTGTTAATAGTTCATACCCTCAGTAAAATAGCAAAAGCTGCTTTAATCTCTCTCTGTCTCAGAAATTTGAAGGACACAGCATGGCAAATTCTGCTTCACTACTTTCTCACCCTGAACTTAACTCCATAAATTTAAAGGTTCTCATGCTTGATCTACCTTTTGAAATATGTTGGACATCTGTTTTCAAAATAATAATTGGATAACCTAAGGTCTTGGTAACCTTGAATTCTGTTTAGACTAAAATGTAATCTATATGAAAATTGTACTTTGTATGCTAACTTCTATGTAACCTTGAGTTCTACTCTGTTTAGAAAACAATTGTAAATCATGCCAACATCTGGGAACTTGAGAAAAAAGTATAAAAATAAAGATATAACAGGAAGTTCTAAGAACAGCTTCTGCAATTCCACTGTGTCTCTGACTCTCTCTCTCTCTTTCTCTCTCTCTCTCTTTCTCTCTCACTCACTCACTCTTGCTGTCTCTGTCTCTGTCTCTGTCTCTCTCTGTCTCTCTGTCTCTGTCTCTCTCTGTCTCTCTGTCTCTGTCTCTCTCTGTCTCTCTCTCTCTCT